>NW_013673464.1:0-9479 GCF_000517525.1 Limulus polyphemus
CTTCTGAAAATTAGAAACTAAAAGTGGAACATCCCCTTTTAACTCATCATCCCAAACCACTAACCATAAATCTTGTCTCTGGGGCTCAGAACCAGCCTTCTGAAAATTAGAAACTAAAAGTGGAACATCCCCTTTTAACTCATCATCCCAAACCACTAACCATAAATCTTGTCTCTGGGGCTCAGAACCAGCCTTCTGAAAATTAGAAACTAAAAGTGGAACATCCCCTTTTAACTCATCATCCCAAAACTAACAATAAATCTTGTCTTGTGGCCTCAGAACCAGCCTTCTGAAAATTAGAAACTAAAAGTGGAACATCCCCTTTTAACTCATCATCCCAAACCACTAACCATAAATCTTGTCTCTGGGGCTCAGAACAAGCCTTCTGAAAATTAGAAACTAAAAGTGGAACATCCCCTTTTAACTCATCATCCCAAACGATAAATCTTGTCTAGTGGCCTCAGAACCAGCCTTCTGAAAATTAGAAACTAAAATTTCAATTATTGTTTTTTCTCTCAACTTTTACATGTATAAATAACATTATTATTAAATATAAAAATATATATTTTAATTTTAGTGTTAATAATACCTTTTTCTAGAGATAATCAGACCAACTGTACTGTTGTGAAATTGCTTGTAGCTAGAGCTCTTGTGTGTTGTGGGCCTGACATGTTGGGCTCTGTATTTAATGTACAATTGTTTTGTCTGTTATGGACCTGTCAGACTCAGTAGTTAATACACAATTGTTGTGTGTGTTTTGGGCCTTACATGTTGGGCTCTGTAGTTAATATACAGTTATTTTGTGTGTTGTGGGCCTGACATATTGAACTCTGTAGTTAATGTACAATTGTTTTGTGTATATTAGACTGAATTGTGTTGTTTATAAAAACACAAGCCTGTTTACGTACTAAGGAAAGAGGATATTATGACATTGATAACATGGAACTAGTTTGTTAGAGCCCACAGCAAACTACTGGCTTTAGAGCAATAACACGAGTTAAGAGGCCTAATGTAGTAATTCATTTTTATTTATTTATTTCCACAGCTTGGATTGGAACCCGAGACCTCTCACACACTAGAAAAGTGCTCTACTAACTGAGCTAGAAGGTTAGCTCACTAGCAATATACTTATTTTTTAACATATTGAGGTTCATGCTGGACAGGTTTCTTAACATCCTGAACTGCTAAATGTTAAAATACAGTTGTATCAGCTTTACTGTAAGAGGTGCTTCCTACTCAAATAATGATTTTTTTATAGTCAGCCATTCTAGGGCATTATATGAAAATTAACATACTTCATGGGTTTTTTTATCCACAAGTTCCATTATTTTGTTCAAACTCCTACAGAAATTCACACATTAATTTCTGTACCTTTTCAGGTTGGAAAGATTAGGGTAAAAAAGTATAATACTGGTAATTGTTAGGTATTACCTTACTGAAACAAAGTGTCAATAATACACAAAATATCATCCACTAAAAGAACCAAGACAGGCATAGACCACGAGGATTTCCATGTTTATAATATGTATCTGGCCTGCTTAGAAACCCAATGAAACAGGCATTTTATTATTGTATGTGTTCCTATTATTTATCCATATTTGGTTAAGTATCCTAATAGAAATATTCAAGAACAAAAACACAAATTATAAAACTTTGAACATTTTAGGTTACGATATAAAAACAAGGTATTATTATTATTTATATACTATTATATTAAGTTTCATTGTATTAGCTGTACTGATGCTATTTCAGAACTTCAATTACTTCACATATGGTAATAATCTATACTTATAAAAGTGAAAATGTTGTTTGTTTGTCCACAAACTTCTCCATGGCCTTTGGAACAATCTTAACCAATCTTGGTAGGATGATACAATAGACCAAGCGGCATGTCATAGGGTGGTTATTACCCAGCCTCACCCACCCTTAGTCATGCCCACAACAAAAATATGTTTGTTTAGCTAATGACTCCACAGTCTTAAACCAATATTTATTTTGATTTATTTCTTGAACATTTTTTTTGAGGTAAACAAAATTTTGAGTTCTTTCATTCAAAATATGAAACATCTAATTTTTTTTTCCCCCCAAGAAAAATAACAACCAAAGCACAGGGTCAAACTCTTAAAGTGGCAGGGCTACATATGAAAACCCCTTGGTTTTCACATGGTCAATTCTATGTTGGGTGTTCAAGAGCAGGACCACCAAGAAATCTATTTTTGCCCAGGAAGGAGGAGAAACTTCTAATGTGGTTTATCAAGAAACATCTAGGCTGTAATTGTAACACTATTTCTGTAATGTGGAATAAAGTAGTTGTAAAGTAAATTATGTATTAAATAAATTATGCACATGAATACAAATTCTTGATTTAATTTATTAGTTCAAGCCCTACATTCAATTTTTATGCCCCTGAACATAGGATGGGTGCCTAAGCTTGTAATAAATAATAACAAAAACTTTTTTCTAACAAAAAGTTATTTTGTTTTCTTAGAATTGTATGATCTCAGCTTTGTAAAGATTACAATAAATCAAATTAGTAAGTGTACTTTAACTAACACATCTTTCAAATAACCAATTATTGCATAATTTTACCTGCTTTAACAAAGCATAAAAACATCAAAAACCTGTCGGTCCATCTAGGCTATCCAATTCACTAAACTATATATAAAAAACAACAACACTCAAGCTAGTCCTTATCATTTAAATATCTATTAAGCCTTCCCTGAAACCTCCATTCACTGCATCCATCCCATCTGAAGGCAACCCATTCCAAAGGCCAACCACCCTGTTAAAAAAATAAAACTCTTAACTCAAGATGACTCTCACCCTACTTTGTAGTGAATGTTTTTAACCTACGAATTTTATTGTTACAATTGATAGTTTCTTAGAGTAGATACAAAATTAATAACTGATCATATAAATTAGTAGCTTAATAATAATAGCATTAAAAATAAAGTCAACATAAGTTTTCCTAAGTTTCTTATATTTTTTCTTCAAGGTTCAAGTTAATATGGAAATTGTATTCAGTAAATTCAGTTATGAAAGCACTAAGACCAAGCAAACAATTCTCCGACTCCGAGTCTTTTTCATTCCAGTTTTAAATAATTATCTAAATTCCTCGGCTTAGACAACAAATGTTTCAATGCCAATATAATAATATGCTTAATCCGCTGTACCGTGACGATATTCTATTTTTGCAAGAATAAGGGCCAGTCATACTTTTAAATTTTGTATTATATACTACTATATACTGAATTCTGGCCTAAACTGAAAGTTAGGGTTAGGTCGAGTTTACGGAGTTGGGTGTCACAAGAAAAGGCACGTTTTAAAAATTATAAGAACATTACCTCCTTAAAAATAACATGAACTTGAAGCTCATACTTTAAGAACTACTTTAAAAAAAAAGAAGTAATATTCAAAAACAAAAAATAAATAACAACTTACAATGTTTTCAAATTTGTCAAGTAGTGACATCTATCCTAAGAAATGAAAATCACCATCAATGCTCAAGATTATTATAGAGGCAGAAGATTGAAAAAAAAAAGGCGGTACGTGTTTTTCCTTCTTGTTGTTGTTTTGCATGCCACTATCCGTTTATAAGGCTTTCGATTATTTGATAAATGTCATTTTCTTTATAGAAGATATTGAGTTATAAATTTATTGTATAAATAAAATTAGTGATAAGTTTGATTTGAAACAGCTAATTAATAATATGATTAGTATTACGAACATGTTACAATGTTATTGTTAGGTCTGTTGTCGGGTGTTGGCATTATCTTATTCTGGAACACTAATAACTGATAAAATGTTATCAAAAATTAAAAGTAGCACTTCAACTAATTCGAAAATATTAGAAATTACTGATTTTTTTTCGAAAGCAAAATTACAAATACGAAAATTTCGTTTCTGCAAGATATGAAAAACAGTTCAATCAGGAAGGGAGAAAGTTGTGTAGGTTTAATTGTGTCACACTGACAGTTGAAATAAAAAAATAGCAATTCACATTTTAGGTAAATGTATGCGGCATTAATATTATTTTAGTTATACAACACATAATGACGAAAAACTATAGTCGTTGTAGGCTATACACTTTCAAAAACTATTTAAATTTCATTTAATATAAAGTAGTTGAAATGTTTTAATGAAAAAGGAAAGTAAATCATTTTTGTTATTAATTCTTACAAATATACCAACCTAACTAATTAACATTACTTTTCTGAAGCATATTGTAATAACTTCGCCTAATGCTTTTTCTGTTAGCAAGCTAATGCATCACTTCAAACCACTAGCATCAGTCAAATTCAGACAGTTGCAGCATTTTGAAATCTGTGGTATTCTGATTATTGATAATGACATCATAAATTTTGCACAAATAAAACAACACATCAGTTTGAAAAAAAGTACAACACTTTTTGACTTTTTCCAACATCAAGTGGGTTACTGTGTGAAGAAACTGCATTTAAAGCTTATAAATTATTTCGACTATCACAAGTATGTTCTGGGTAATTATTTATACCATAAAAATCCCCACTAATAATTTTAAGTTTTTTGACAAAAAAAGCTGAAATATTTTTTTACTCAATTATTTTCCTGTAATTATAATCAAAGTAGAAATGCCATCAAAATAATTATTTTTTTACCATATTCTGTAACATTGTTTACATGCTTCATTGTGGTGTATATATTGTTTTAATGGTTTTGTTTTAAGTTTACTTATTGAGTATAAGTATTATTTTATTACAAGTTACAGCTTTTACAGTAAGGAAGACTATTTTTAAAATGGGTACAAATGGTGTGATCATTCTCAAGTACACAAGTTTAATGCTAAAGGAGGTTTAAGTATTCTAATCAACATTCAACGATCTAACAACGTATTTAAATTTTAGAATTGATCCCTATGAATTGACAGATTATTTATTTGTGGCTGAACGGAAAAAACAAGGTATTCTAAAAAGCCTTCTAATTTTAGCACACACTATACGCACCACAGACAACTACTGGAGAAGTTGCACACTTAGCTCAATGTTTATTAATATAAACAAATTCCCTACTACAGCAGTCACACAAACTATTAACAAATTTAAAAAACACAGAGACATATTTAATAAGCAAATATGCTCAAAAAACATTCCACGAAACAAAGGAAATCTAATTTCTTCCACTATCCCATATATAGAAAATATTAGCATACCTCTCAAAAGTTTAGAAAAGCCTAGCACGTAAGTATAACCTTAACATAACGACTAGAATTATTTTCACCCCTGGAGTGAAAATTATATAATGAATCTACCCCTCCAAGATGCAGTTACAAAATAAAGTGTAACAATTGCCCAGTTTTTACATAGGTGAAACAGGATTAAACTTGAAGGTCAGATTAAAAAAACACCAAAAACCCTCTTCCCAAGTCCATGAACATATGAACAAAAGCAACCACAGTTATTCTGAACAGAATGTCACCATACTAAAACATGAATCTGAAATTAACAAAGAAAAGTCAGAGAAGCATTATTAATAAAATCAATCCCACAATTAACAAGAACCCGGGCACACCTGTATAAGTCTTTGATCACTGTTTCCTCAGACATTCCTAATCTTATACAAATATTTTCATATTTATTGACTTTTTGTTTGTATTTTTTGTTCAGCCATAAATGAATAATCTTTCAATTCGTGTGGAATGATATACACATGCACAAATAACCACTATCAATTATAAAATTATAATACACTGATGGATTGTTCAATGTACTAAAACCTTCTTTACTGTTAAAACTTGTGTACTTGAAAATGATCGCACCAGTGATCGAAACGTCATACCTATTTTAAAAATAATCTTCCTTACTGTAAAAGCTGTAATTTGTGATAAAATAATACATATTATTTTGATTAATGTTGTATGTAAACCTGTAATCATTAAATTTTTACTTTAAATTTAAGCTTTTAAAATTTTTAACTTGGCTAATCTTAATTAACCCATTGACTGCTGATCTGCTGTATAAGGTATGGTCCGCCTCCGGCAGTTGAATGTAAGCGTGCAGTATACAGCGTACGGCTTGCAAAAATCCTGCACGTGTTTTGAGCAGCCACAGTCAATGATTAAAGACTGCATTGTGTAACTAAAGGATATATTTGGTTACTTTAGGCTCAAGTGATAATGATATTAAAAAAAAAGAGACCTTTGGCTTGCATTGCCAATGATTGATTTCGACAAATTCTATGTTAAAGTGTATGAATGCCACATTTATCAGGCTCTACAATTAAAAGACACTGGTGGAAAAGCTACTGAAGTTGCCCTCTACATTCCCAATCTTAAAACAAGATCTTAAGAAACAACTGGATGACAAAAGGCAAGCAGCCAATACGTGGTAGCAATCCATCAGTTTCTCAAAAAAAATATCCAAAAACTTGAATATTAGTTTTTCTATTCCACAAGTAATTGAACTGAATTTTGTGGGAAGAGAAATTATTATTATGTGATTAGATCTTGATTTTCAAAGCTCTTAAATATGACTTTAACAAACATTTTCCTAACGAGATGATAGCTTATGTATAGTTTGTTTAATTTGTAAATAATTTTAATCATCTAAGTTTATAACTCCCACATTTCATCCCAAAATCTTAAAGTTTAGTTTCACAATATATGTTTTTAAAATAAGACCCTTTGAAATTCTAAGGTTATTCTTCTTTCTTGAAGAAATAAGAATCACACACAGCATCTTTTTTTATTTAGAACCTAAATTTAATAAATAGCTCCCAGCATCATTAGCTTTTTTTATATCTTAGATAATCACCCAGCACTAGGCTTTAAAATCTTACAAATGATCAAACCCTAATTATTTTTTACCTTTCTACGCTTACACAACATAAAAGTTCTTTCCAAATTATTATACTATGTCCAAATCTCTTTCTTTACGCTTTGAAAATTAAAACACATTTTACAAATCCACACCAGAAACTGTACTTATTAAGTATTCCTGAATGAAAAGAAAGAATATATCATCCATGCCTGTTATTTTTAGTATTACTACAACACACGATGTTACTATCCTTATCATTTTACAAAAGTAAAATATTATCCGAGAGCAGTTTTTGAGAAACTCCATGGTTTTGGTTCACCCAAAATGAAAACTCCATTTGTAACCATCAGTTGCTTATGAGAAACAAACCAATTTTATATGGGGACGCTGACATTTTCATCTAACTTAATTAATCTTTTATGAAGCATTTATTCAAAGCCTGAGAGTTTTGATAGATGCCATATGCACGGAAACTTAGCTGAAGAAAGACAAAGGGTAAAAAGAAATCCTAACATTTTGGTTAAGCAAGAAAACTGTTTCTGAAGTTATGCTGAATATAATTAATTATTTTACACTTCTTGAGATGCTTTTCCAATAGTCTTTGTTCAGAAATGTTCATAATCTCATAAAGCTGCCAATCTAACACTGTTCAAAAATTCCATAATCTCGTAAAGATGTCAATTTAACATTGTTGAAAATATCCATAATTTTATAAATATACCAATTTAACATTGTTCTGAATGTCCACAATCTCTTAAAGATGTCAAATTAACATTGTTCAGAAATTCCATAATCTCGTAAAGAAACCTTTAAGTTCCAAGGTCTTTTTTAGTTCTCTTTTATAAACTGCAACATCATTGGCAAACTTAAATATTTGGTATCTCTTCTGCATTCAACATAATTGAAAGAATCAGAGAGAAAAATTCACCGGTTTTCTACTCATTCTCTCTCTCTAACATCTTTTATCAAACAAAGGTTTCAGTCCTTTGAAGATTTACAAGCTATCTTAAAACAATCTACTGGTTTTGATGAAATTATCCGAGATGAATAGATATCTTTTCATCAGTAATTCCACCTTCTTCATCATTGAAAAAATTACTACTGACATGAAGAAGAACTCAGCTGATTGTGGAATGCTAATTTTGAACATAATTTAATCCTTTCCATTCTTGAAGTTTTTTGTAGACACCTAGTAAGAGTCAATCAAATGTGATAGTCTTAAGTTAATATAAGTTCTTATAGGACAATGTTGAACCCTTTTAAAACTTTGAACAATTTCTGAAATCTGAGGATGCCAGTTAGAAATGATTCACAGCCATATTTAGTGTTTTCTTTAAACCAGTATAGTTATATCTTAACTTTTAGTTGGACTCAACATTTACTGACCAGGTGTCTTTCTAAAGAAGATATCAGCTTACACTTGTTGTTCAAAGTGGGGAAAGTCCACACAATGTTGAGTGTAACTCAAATAGTCTGGTGATTAGGGACTTGACTTGCACTCTGTGTGTCGTTTGTTGAGTTCCATTGCCAAACATGCTCACCCTTGCAGCCCGGGCGGTATTATAATGTTATGTTCAATCCCACTTTATGTTGTTCAAGAGTTGGCAGTGTGTGATGTTGATTAGCTGCCTTTCCTCTAGTGACCTAGTCCATCACCTGCAAATTAGGGACAGATAGCCCTCAAATAGCTTTGTGTAAGATTCTACAAAACTTAACAAACAAACAAAGCAACTCATATGTAAAGCAGAAAAACTTAAAAACTTCTGTTCCACCTACACCCTTTAGCTTAATGTATCAACCTTGTCGTCATTGACTCAGAATGTTTGGTAGATTAATAACAATTGAATAAAAAAAAAAAGAAGAAGAAACCTCAGATAAACAACAACAAAACTGACAGTAAATGATACATGAAACGTAGTTGATGGAATTAAACATTAATAATATATCAATGATAATCCCTGGAGATACCCTAAACAAAAAAAGGGACAAAAACCAAAATAAATAAGTAATTATATTTTTTTAGAGAGGGTGGGGTTAAAGAAAAACTCACATTTTTTTTGATGTTATGTACTTACAATTTGTGCAGATTTTGTCTAAAGGTATAATGGCCAAAATATGATTAAACTGCTTAATACAAGAGTTATGATGACTAAGTTAATGAAGGTCTCCAAACGCACTTAATACATTCCAAATATTTGGTGGCCCAAATACACCACGATAACATACTTCCAACGAAAATCATAGCAGACGACCTTTGGCTTGGATTATCTATTCTTCAAACACTTACTTAAGTTTGGAGTTTGTGATGAGATTGTTGATCCATAATTACTCACCCCAATGGAATCCAGATTTATAACTAGCTTCTGCTTTCTCACAAAATGATTTAAGTATTTTTTTGGTGAAGTCATGTTTAATCTTTAATCTTCACATCTGTGAGTCTTCCAACTGTTACGTCTCTGGTCGTTTGTTAATTTCCCGTAAAAATTCTTCCCGAGGAACTTCAGCGATACAGGTCCTCTCTTAAATAAAACTAGATTATTCTTTCTCAATACAACTTTGCAATACACAGAATTTCCACGGTCACTTTAATTTAAACACACGCTATAATTCACAACGATTCACTCACTTTACTTACGGTCACTACCGCTCACTTGACTCAATTATCTGTCTATCTGCCGTTATATC
>NW_013673464.1:9489-16180 GCF_000517525.1 Limulus polyphemus
GTTACAAGCATTACGTGACTTCCGCTGTCGTAACACAACCAACAATTCCTAAGGATGTGTTGATGTATTTGGTTTCACTTTGCCCCACTCACTAGATGAGGAATTATTGCTAATTGTTTTAGATCTGAGTATTTCACATTTTGGTGGTGTAGTGACCGCTGTCTTTGTTTCCACTGGAAGTTGAACCTCTGGTGTAGTAGTTGTCATGCTAGTACATAAGAGTTTTCTGGTTAATGACTGTGAAGCTAACCTAACCTTGGATCTGTGAAGTAAGTTTCAAAGATGCACTATACTTCAATGTCAACTACATGGACACCATGAGCTGTAGAGAAGCTTTTTATGGTGAGGATAACTTCCAACTTCCCTTTTGCAAGTGTTCATCGTAGTTAGTTTTGTTGGTAATAACAAACTTAGCAATCATTTTCTTAAAAGTTGATGTTACCCATTATTCTAAACCATGAGACTGGGGGTGAAAAGTTGAAGCACGTGTCTCCACCACATCAAACAATTTACACAACTCAGAGAATAGTTGGCTATCGAAATAAGATTACTAATCCATGTGAATTGCTTCACGTACCCCAAATAATGCTATCCAGTTCTCCGTCAATGCATCATTGACAGACTTTGCTGACATATTGGCAAGTGGATAAGTTTTAGCCCACTAATTGAAGTTATTGATAACAACTAGCACTTACCTCATTCAATTTCCATGAGAGAACCAATTACATTCTGGACTGTTCTCTGCAATGAAGAACCAATCATTTTCTACTGGAGTTTTCCCTGTTTAGGCTAGTTTTAATTCTGGGCAGCACATCTTTAAATATTTACATCAACATCATTCAAATGTTGAATATTAGCAAAGCTAGTAACTACTGACCAGAGTGGTGGCTTTATTCAGAGTACCTGACATATACAGTGGTCAACTTATGGCTTGGCAGCTTCTGTATTGACCAGAAACTCCATTGCTGAGCTGACAATCAAACTTTTCATATGCAAGCTGTCTGTTGCACTCTGACAAGTTGGTAGCCAGGTGGTACTTTGGCTCTGTTAGTTTCCTAGAGCCAAAGCAGTAGTAGCTACAGTTTGCTATAACTATTCTGCACATATTGCTCAGTTGGCAGTGTTGTCTAGCTGTAGTCCACTTTGAAGTAACCCAATTGCTCAAACTTGGAATACATACTGCTAAAGTTTGAGTTCAGCATTATTTATTAACTTTAGAAGGGTGCTCTAGCCAAGGTACAGCCAATGAAATTATTCCTATGAGTTACTTCCTCTTCTGTAACTTATTGAAAATTACCACTTTAAACCAAGTCATCATAGAAATTGTCTATGTCAGAGTGAGAATCTCATCATCTCTGTGAAGCTATCTTTACATCTGCTAAACCCATTGAGGGTGTAGAATATTTGCAGAAGTAGCGACCATGTTCTTGGAGCAACTCACAACTTCTCCAAGGGCATCTACAGTTAATTCACACTATCTCAGCCCAAACTATCTATAACAACTCAGGCTGGCGGAGGTTATCTGTCGATGATACCTCCAGTCTCTCTCATCGATCATATCTAGGGTTGGGCTACTTTTGTAAGCAAATAACTGGAAGTTCTGTAGATACTATTCCATTCACTCTTAGACTCGTCAGACTTCACATCATCCTCAGTCTTCCGTGTATCCTGTGCTCTCAGCTTGATCCTTGTGAGGAGAACTCAATCCTAAGTTCTAGGTGTACCATATTTTGGTAATTCTTCCCGAGTTTGCAGCTGTAACGAGAATAAAGTCATGAGCCTAAGCAGCATTAGCAAGAGTGGCATACAAGAGAGAACTTCTACAAGGGCCAACTGCTCTTTTTGACATCCATGTACCTTCAGTGATGGACTCTTTTTTTTTTTCTCTCTCTTGGTTGGAAGTCCTTTTACTTGTGGAAAATGCCGTTTTCTGTTTGTTTGAAGATATATAAATTTAAATCATAACGAAAATGTCAATAAGAGAAAAGAAAAAAACAACAACAAACAAATTGGATCATGACGCCAACATTTGTACTTTATTCTATGATATTTCCAGATAAATTGCTTTGCTCAACAGATTCTGTATAAGCCCTGATAACGAGAAATTCAAGCAGAAAACGTATTGCGGAGTTAAAGTGAATACTCTTGATTTTGACTGAGTTGTGAGAAATTGTTTGTTTTTTGAATTTCGCGCAAAGCTACACGAGGGCTATCTGCGCTAGCCGTCCCTAATTTAGCAGTGTAAGACTAGAGGGAAAGCAGCTAGTCAACACCACCCACCGCCAACTCTTGGGCTACTTTTTTACCAACGAATAGTGGGATTGACCGTCACAGTATATCGCCCCCACGTCTGAAAGGGCGAGCATGTATGGTGTGACGGGGATTCGAACCCGCGACCCTCAGATTGCGAGTCGAGCGCCTTAACCACCTGGCCATGCCGGGCCATTGTGAGAAATAGAGAGACTGGACGCAATATTATAAATGTAGTGAAAACAATAATACAAGTAAGTTAGCGATTGTGTACAACGAAATACACTGCCTTTACTGGATATACCTGTAGAATCTGTTCCAGATGCAAAGAAAGAATAGTTTGTTTGAACCTTGATTTAGCTTAAAAAGTAAAAACGGGTGTTTCTTGTCATACAGTATTCTCTGGTGTAGTGAGGAGTCAGCAGATGTTCTGTGGTAGTAAACAGCCACAAAATAGCAAAAATCAATACTTTATTTTTCGTGATTCTATTTTTTAGTTTATTTGTTTCGTCTCTTTGTGTTTTGTCCATCGTAGGGGTAAAAACGCCATATTTTAGTTTTGGGCCCGGCATGGCCAGGAGTTTGGGCACTTGACTCGCAATCTGAGGGTCACGGGTTCGATTCCCCTTCCCATCAAACATGTTCGCCTTTTCAGCCGTGAAGGCGTTATAATGTGACGGTCAATCCCAATATTCGGTGGTAAAAGAGTAGCTCAAGAGTTGGCGGTGGGTGGTGATGACTAACTGCCTTCTCTCTAGTCTTTCACTGCTAAATTAGGGACGGCTAGCGTAGATAGCCTTCGTGTAGCTTTGCGCGAAATTCCAACCAAACCAAAGTTTTAGCTATCACTGACACGCTGAGGGATACCTTTTATGTGTAATTTTAATGCCTTTATACGACTAAACATTTTTTTTATCAGTTTTGTTCAATTTAGTCATTTCGTTTAAAATGCATAGCTGGTATTGTCTTCTTAATGTTTATCTACAATATAAAGTAGCTTATGTCTGTTTTTCTGTCCATAAACAAAAAAAAAAAAAGAATTCTTGGGGAGTTCAAAATCCCTTACTTATCTTCTAATTGTTAAGAGTGTGATATCCATTTGTATATCCTCGAATTGCCGCTGTCGGCGAATGATGTACAGGTATACCATCCACTTGAAGCCTGGGAAATTAATGCCGTGCCTGGCGCGGGCTCTTTTGCTAGTTAGTTTAACAATATTGCATTTCTCTTTCAAAGGTATTTTATAGACATTGCATGGCCTGGAGATTATGGCGCTCGACTCGTAATTTGTGGATAGTGGGTTTACATCCAATCCCCGAATATTGTTTGTTTGTAGTAAAGCACAAAGCTACACAAAGGGCCATCTGTGGTCTGCCCGCCACGGGTATCGAAACCCGGTTTCTAACGTTGTAAGTACACAGACATACCGCTGTGCCATTGGGGGGGGGGAGATTCCCCGAATATGCTCGTATTTTCAGCCGTGGAGAGGCGTTATAATATGACGGTCAATCCTACTATTCGTGGGCAAAGGTTAGCCCAAGAATTGGCGATGAGGTGGGTGGTGTTGACTAACTGCCTTCACTCTAGTAGCATTTCAAAATTAATTAGGCTGGCGTAAATAGCCTTGAGTGAAATTTGACAAACAAATTTGTTGCTTTAAAACTGCCACTGACGATATATCTGCATGGTTACAGGTAATAAGAAATTCTCTTTCTCTCTCTCTCTCTATATATATATATATATATTTTTGGTTGTTCGTTTCTATTAGAATGCCTTTAAGAATTTACTTGATTATAAAATATGACTTTGTTTTCAAATTACTGAAATTTTTTGGAGATTAAATCGGAGGTAAAATTGAATCTGTAATGAGGTATATGTTTTTATTAGTTAATTTACAAGATTAATTATTTTACTTATCTAATGCGCCGCCTAATTACTAAATGTCACTTAGGTGTAGTTATTTATTTTAATTTCCGGAAATTCATGGTTCTAATTATTATGTTATTTGTTGGTCCCTTGGTGGCTCAGCAGTAAATCAAAGAGCTTATAATGCTGAAAATCTGGTGTCGATATTCGTGCTGAAAGGGCGCCCTAACCACCTGGCCATGCCGGGCCCATCTTACAAGTAAAACATCTGTAACTGTGCAAAAACATTCTACTCAATTTTTGTGATGTATATAACAATAGAAAAATTTCATATTTCAGTGGTATCTTCAATTTTCGACAGGCATAATACTTGTAATGTTACATTGTATCTGTCAAAGGTTACAAAAAATGGATCTGAAAGCTCACAAAAATAAAATATTAATTCATTTATTTCCCGGAGAAAAGTTGTAGAATTTTCTTAATATGTAATTTTTTGATAAATTTGTGATACACATACAAATATCAGTGACCCATTTCGAAATATAATCTATTATCATTAAAATTAAATATTTTATAAGCCTCATTAAACACAAAACAATTTTGGTAAGTAAGTTATGACGTAAACAATTTATTAAAGGAAATAAATATATATTTTTTTCAACTAAGAGCTTTGTTCTGCGTATTTGTTTTTACACGTATTTTTCCACTTCAATAATTGAACCACTAGATGGCAATATAAAATGAATGACTCATACTACTGCAATTTGTATGCGTAATATTGAACTGGAAAAAAATATACACATATGTATTGCAACTAATTAACAACTGTTTAAAAAAATATTTTAGGTAAATTGTCGTAAAACCATGTAAACTTTAATAACATATTTGCTTCTGGCGTAAATTTATGCAAATTGTAATTTATTTTTAGTTTTACTGAGAAACGTTTGTTTCTTTTCCAGGAACAGAAAACGCGCTACCTAGTGAACTTGTCAGTCAGCTGATTACAGTCTATGACTAACGCTGGTCGTTATGTGTGAATGAAGACTTCATTGAGTATTGATTGGAAGTTGGAACTTTGTATCTTCTACCGATGTAAGTTGAAATAATTATACACACACACACACACACATATATATATATTTATCATTTTTTATTTTTGAAATCATTTCAGTAGTATTAATATGATAACTATAACTGACTTTTATATCAGAAACTTCATGGTAATATTAGTGATGTAATGACACCTACGTATACAAAGTATTACGATTAATTAATAATATATTAAGTCGATTACAAAGTAAGATTAGTTATTTATAGTTTTTGTTTACCTTTGCGGTTGTCTATCATAGCACTAACACAGACGACTGTAACAAGATGGCGACTGAATAATGTTGATAAGTAGAACATCGGATAGAAAACACAATACTAATTACTAACACTAACAATATATCTATTACAAGTAGTAGTAGTAGTATCTGTAATACTACACTGTACTGTGATGTAGATGTTTATAACTCGTCTTATTGTACTATCACTATCATTAAACTCAGTTCAGTCCATTTCAAACGTTAAGACCAGTTAACATATGGCCATAAAAAGAGCACTGGTCAGTAATACTAATAGTAGTTTTAGTTGTAATGTTTTTACGATTGTTTTAAGTGAGGTCAATGATACATCTTTAAGTTGAAGCCTCTCTCCCTCCCTTTTTAGTTGGTCAATAGGTATGGGCAAATGCAGGAGGATTGGAAAGTTAATAATGTTACTCCTATGATAAGTGTTATCCTGGAAATTATAGATCATTCAGTCTTAATTCTGTAGTGGGAAAAATTTTATAGTCTGATAAAAAAAATGTACGAAAACATTGAGTGAAATATACCACAAAACAGGGGCTAAATGGATTCTTGCCTAACCAATCTGTTGACTTTTTTTTTTTTAGGATGTTACTTGCTTGGATGAGGGGAAAGGGGCGTGGCTTTGGTGTACCTAGATTTTTTTTCAAATGTTCTTTGATAATGTGTCACACAGAAGATTAGCTAAGAAAAATACACACTGGTAAGGGTTGGGAAAAGACTAGCTGACTTGTAGGGTGGCTGGGTGAGAGAGAGCCATAAGTTGTTATCAGTGGAGTCCAGTCAAACTGGACCATTGTTACTAGTGGAGTGTCTCAGAGGTCAATGTTTAGACCTTTATTTTTTTATGTTAATAATATTGATAGGGGTATAATGAATATCATAAATTTTGCTGATGACATAAAACTTTTGAGTATTGTCTGGCTGCATTTAAGATGTTGGGAAGTACTACAATAGCTTGGATTGATAAGTAATTTGAACAAATACTTGGAAATTACCTTTAATTACAATAAGTGAAATGTATTCCCCCCTGTGTTATCATAATTTGAGTCACACATTTAATATTTTATATTTCAGTATTGTGTTGCCAGTAGTAAAGCTAATAGAAGTTTACTTTGTATTTATAGACATATTGATTACAAGTTAAAGATTAAATTCGATGACGAGGAACCCACTTTGAGACTAATAATGGCTGGAGACGGCTTAAATGGGTAATGAAGAAAAAC
>NW_013673464.1:16718-25891 GCF_000517525.1 Limulus polyphemus
GTTTTTCTTCATTACCCATTTAAGCCGTCTCCAGCCATTATACGTTAAAGATTATTATTAATGATATTGACTTACTGAATATGATTTAGAGAATAGCTGCTAGGATAATTTTGGAGTTAGAAGGGTTATCTTTTAGGTATAAGTTCAGGCCTTTTAAGTTGTTGTTTTTTCTAAAGAAAGGAAGGGTAAGAAGTGATGTTATTGAAGCTTACAAGGTTTTACCAAAGGGGGATCAAAAGAAAAAAAAAACTTCTGATTTCTTTGTGTTATATTCTAAAGAAAGTAGGTCAAGAGGATGCACATTAAAGTTTTGGAAAAGACAGGCTAGGCTTCAGTTAAGACAGCTTTATTTTTCCAATAGAATGACTGGCTTATGGAATGAGTTGCCATTGGCAGTAAAGGAGGCCAGTGTTTTAAAGGAATTTGTAAGGGGAATCATTGATTTCCTGAAAAATAAAGAAGTGGTTTTAAGTTTTTACTTTCTCAAGGCTGGATGTGTATGTACAGTCTTGAAGGATCAAATCGCCCCTTGAAGGCTGGATGTGTAAGTACAGTCTTGAAGGATCAAATCACTATTAACTTGCACCACATTTTTAATAGTGATATATTACACACAAGCCCACACATATTTCACACTGATCACTTTGTTATTTACCCCTTGAAGACTGGATGTGTAAGTACAGTCTTGAAGGATCAAATCATCCCTGGAAGGCTGGATGTGTAAGTACAGTCTTGAAGGTCCAAATCACCTCTTGAAGGCTGGATGTGCAAGGACAGTCTTGAAGGATCAAATCACCCCTTGAAGGCTGGATGTGCAAGGACAGTCTTGAAGGATCAAATTGCCCCTTGAAGGCTGGATGTATAAGGACAGTCTTGAAGGATCAAATTGCCCCTTGAAGGCTGGATGTGCAAGTACAGTCTTGAAGGATCAAATCACCCCTTGAAGGCTGGATGTATAAGTACAGTCTTGAAGGATCAAATCACCCCTTGAAGGCTGGATGTGCAAGGACAGTCTTGAAGGATCAAATCACCCCTTGAAGGCTGGATGTATAAGGACAGTCTTGAAGGATCAAATCGCCCCTTGAAGGCTGGATGTATAAGGACAGTCTTGAAGGATCAAATCGCTCCTTGAAGGCTGGATGTATAAGGACAGTCTTGAAGGATCAAATCACCCCTTGAAGGCTGGATGTGTAAGGACAGTCTTGAAGGATCAAATTGCCCCTTGAAGGCTGGATGTGTAAGGACAGTCTTGAAGGATCAAATCACCCCTTGTTATATGTGTTATGTTATTATCACTCTCACTACAAGTCAGTTTTTTTTAATCTCACTTAGAGTATTGTGTGCAGTTTTGGTTTTCTGACTAAAGAGTGATATTTACTTATTGGAAAATGTTCAAAAGAAGGCTACTAGGGTGGCTTTGGAGATTGAAGGGTAACTTTATAAGAATATCTGGACGATTGATAAGATGAATGTTTCTGATTTCTTTATGCTGTATCCTGAAGGTAGTAGGACAATAAGACACAAATTTAAGATGTGAAAAAAAAAAGTCTAGGTAGGATCCAATTAAGACAGCTTTATTTTTCTAACCTGGATGATTAGCTTATGGAATGTGTTATCATTGGCAGTAGTGGAGGCTAACATCTTTCAGGAGTTTAAAGGTTGTGATCATTGAATTCTTGAAACACAAAGGTTTAGGATTGAAATTATTCTTAATTTTCTTTTCCTCAAGGGTGGGTGTGCAAGGACAGCCTTGAAGGATCAAATGGCCACTTTGTGTCCACATGCTGTGGTAATAGAATAATGACATCCACCTTTGACTCTGGCTCTACGTGTTTAGAATTTTTCAATAAAAATGTTCAGTAAAAATTGAAAGTGGTTTAGTTTCCAGTTTATGAGATTTTTTAGCTTTTACATAGGTTTTGGTTTCACTTAATAATGGAATTTTTTATCTTGAGATCATACATTTCTATACTTGTATTAAACAAGAGTATGTGAAAGTGGAGTTTTAATTACACCTCACACCAAGTACGGTGTTAAACACTCCATAGGAATATCAGGTGTTTTATTAATCTTGAAATAAAAAAGAATATAAAAACTATGGGATGCTTTTACTATAATCCCGAAGTTGAGTTAGGATAACGTTGAGTGTTCAAAGAAAATATAACTTTGGGCAAAATAAATGCATTAGATTTTAATATTTTTATTATCAGTTTATTGATCAGACTTCAGGAATACCTTTGAAAATGGATGTAATATTTCAGTGGATTATAGTTACGTTGAAAATTAATAACTCTTTATTCACCTGGTTATGAGAAACGTACAACTAAACAAAGTGACAAGAGTCATCAAGGACTTTCCACTTCTCACCATTGTCACTGAACCAGTTTAGTCAAAATGTAGCTTTGAAAGTAATAGTTCCTGTCATTATGAAATGTTTTTGTGGATTGGCTCAACTGTTAATTCACATATCCATGGATCTGACACTTCCTGAAGTCCTGACAATCCTCAACAGGAGTCATTTTTTACAGTTTTAATGGCAACTGAAGGCACTGTGATGGTTGATGATACAACCACTGTACACCAGGTGATAGGTTCAATTCCACTCTCAGATTCAGGATTCTTAATGTTCTGTTTCTGTTGCTTCAGATGAATCTCCCTTGTCTTTTGATAATTTTGAAAGGCTGTTCACACCACTTGCTGTTCACACCCTTCCCAACGAGGAACAGCTAACCCCTCCTTTATCTTTTGCTGATTTAATTACACAGGTATTCGTTGTTTTTTTCGGTTTCTCCAGTTGTTTTAGCTGAATCTTGGGCTTCCTTGCTGCATTAGCCTCCTTTGGCTTCTATCTTCTGTTTCTCCCATTTCTTGATATTAGTTTGTGCTAATACGTTTTTGCCTTAATTTTGTATCTCACCTCAGCTGCCTTGTCCTTCAAGACCTCTTAAATCTAATTCTGTGTCATATGGTTGTGATTCTTATTCTTTCCTTGAGCTTCAGTCCCTTGAATCTATTCTTCCAGCTCAGGGATCTCCTCCTCTTTTGTCTTTCTATTGCTTTCAGTCTTACTGTTGTTCAGCTTTTTCACTATCTGTTCACACTTCACCTTCTTTTAGAGACTTTATATTGTGACCCAGACAGCTTCACTGTGATAAATTGCACCTACCTGTTCTTCATCTTGGCCTAGATTCCTCCTCTTCCACAGTACTTCAGTTGAAGTGGTTTCTTTATTTATGGATTTGCTTGGTCAGATGCCTTACTTTCCAGAGTTTGCCTCCATTAGTTTATTTCAAGGATCTTTTTTGTGTCACCCTATCTTTCTCATGAGGTTTTTGTGGGAGTTCCTTATATGCTGGAAACTCAAGCTAAGCAGCTTATCAGAAGTCATCTCTTTTCACTTTGATTTCCTGCTTTACTCGGTCTAGGAGGTCGGAACTGGGTTACCTCCTTTCCTGTTCTTTGTCCCCCCTCTCTACTTTCTGACATTCCCTCTCTCAGAGAGCTGAACATTGTGTATTGCAGAGGTGACTTGTTTCTGGGGCCAACCCTCAGCTCCATTCCAGTGTCATATTTTGTCATTCCCAGTAAGACGGAGATGGGCGAGTCATAGATCTATCATCTTTGAACCAATTTCTTATAATCTCTTGATTCAAAATGAACAATTTTTTCAGTCTGGGATGAGTGTTCTCACCTTCTACCAGGCTATGGATGACTAAAGTCAATGTTTCAGATGCATTTCTTCACATTCTGATTTGTCCAACCACTTGTTACTTTTCCTAGTTCATTCATGATGGTCAGATGTACAGTTCTGGGTCCATTCTTTCAAGGCCTGAGGACATTCACATGGAGGATGTATTCATATGGCTTTCAATTCCACTACTATATGGATGATTGGCTCTTTCTCACTCCATCCTAACAGCATCATTGGCTTTGACCTTCCTTTTTATTCAGGACTCATCTTGTTTGGGTTGGCCGGCCTGGTTTACCAATCTGTCTACCCCTTCCCACAGAGGGCACAACCAATCTTTTAAACTTTGTGAAAACTATTCAGTCCAATACAAAAAGCACTTGAGAATTTTACCAAGTATCTGATTTTCTTGAGCATTTTTTTCAACTCATTTGTGGGGCTTAGCCTTCTTTGCTCAGCCTTCTTTTTTACATCTTTTAGACAAGGAAAAGCTCTCATGTCTGCTTCCCTTCCTGTTTTTTCTATTTTGGGGACTTTGGCTTCTCTTGAATCCCTTGTGTCTATCAGACATACCCATATGCATCCTCTTCAGTAGACTCTGGCTGATTACCATCTTCTCTTGAGTCTTTCCCTTCATCTCTTCACCTGTCAGTCTCACATTACCTTGGGTATCTCTGTTCTCCCACCATGCCTGGACTCGTATCGATTCACAGGTATCTCTTTGTTTGGGTGGGGTGCAGCTCTGAACACCTACATCCTTTCAGGGGTCTAGTCTCCATAGGAGCAACCTCTCTATCTCGGACAACCCAAGTGTCATTTCTTATATCAATCATCAGGGAAGCAATCACTCCTGGGACCTCTGTCTTACCTAGAATTGATCATTCCAATAAAGTGGTCTCTACATCTTCTGGTGTTTCATTGGACTTGCTCCTACTTTGGAGTATACTCTCTCTGACACCTTTGCAACTCCCCTTAACACCAAGCTTTGAATTTTCTAGTCAACAGTTCTGGACTCTGCAGTTCTGGCTATGGATGATCCAACTCTGGATTAGTCCACTCTCTTTCTATATGTTTATCCACGACCTCCCATCTCTTCCCTGGCCATTCTCTATGGCTCACATGAAAATCATCAAAGACTTTCTTATCAGTTGTCCAGTTCATCTTCTGAACTGGAAACTGTTTTGTTCTTAGGGCTCTCATGCATCTTCCATTTGAACCTTTGACCATCTGTTCTATGTACTATTTTTCTCCAAAGATATATTTTCTTCTTCTTGCTTGTGGGAGATGTTACTTTGACATTTCTGTCTTGGATTTGTCCTGCACTCTTTATCACAGGGCCAGGTTCATTTTATTCCCAGATCACTCCTTCATCTCCAAGCTGCTCAGGTTTGTCATCCCCCAGCTTTTTTTGCCCCTAGCCATCAGTGTTATCTGGATGAGATCTTGTAAGTGGTTATGTGGATGATCTCTGACATATTTGTGTCTAATTACTTACACCACAGTGCAGTTTCATCTTCCTCCATTCACCACTCTTCCAAAAGGAAGTGAGTTTTTACTACATCCTTTTATTTATAGCTCCCACATCACCATTATTATCTCTATATGAATATACACTGGAGACAATAGAAACCACCAAATGGCCAGTGTTGCCTCACAGGAAATACTTTTCTCTACATCAAGTGGAGAATAACAAATTGTTAAACCTATTCATCCTTGCTTAGTGCCCATTGTTGAGATGGGATTTTCCAGGCCATACTTCAGGAAAACAAAATGACATATCAGGTGTGATCTTGCCCTCGCACCTGGCATACATCTGCTGCCTCTATTAGTGATAACTCATTGCACAACCTATCAATGTGGGACTTTATGCAGGTGATAGAACATTTCTGTTTGGTCCATGCAATTTTCTGGTGTTCTCCTAAACACAAATCCCCCACCTCATTTTCTTCTAGTGAATAAAGGGAGAACTCTTGCTTCTCCAGTCTCAAGCTGGTGGGGTGGTCAATATGGAGAGTTCTTTTCAAGTTAGTGCAATCCCTCCATTATGAGACTGAGTGGACCCACCCCTCTAACAGAAGAAATGCTAGCCAGATGGGTCTTCTGTTCTTGTGACGTGGGTCCGAGGTGAGTCATCCTTGCACCTGTTTATTTTGATAAAAT
This sequence comes from Limulus polyphemus, assembly GCF_000517525.1. Classification (NCBI taxonomy): domain Eukaryota; kingdom Metazoa; phylum Arthropoda; class Merostomata; order Xiphosura; family Limulidae; genus Limulus; species Limulus polyphemus. The sequence goes on from NW_013673464.1 coordinate 22,567, forward strand.
TAAATTCTAGGTAATTATTTTTCACCCTTCGATAAGAGATTCTCTTTCTGGTCCCCCAACTCTTCCCTAGACTCTTAATTCTTCCAGCTTTCTCAACCTGGTAAAATTAGTGTCCGGTACTGCCTACTTAGAAAACAATTAACACTACGCTTCTTTATTTGTTGTAGTACTAAAGTTTTATCCACACTATTTCCATCCAATATGACATCTGACTGTTTCTGACCTTAATGTAAGTTGACAATATAATCAGTTCTAGGATTTTATTGACAATATAATCAGTTCTAGGATTTTATTGATAATATAATCAGTTCTAGGATTTTATTGATAATATAATCAGTTCTATGATTTTATTGATAATATAATCAGTTCTATGATTTTATTGATAATATAATCACTCTTAGGATTTTATTGATAATATAATCAGTTCTGGGATTTTATTGATAATACAATCAGTTCTGGGATTTTATTGACAATATAATCAGTTCTGGGATTTTATTGACAATATAATCAGTTCTGGGATTTTATTGACAATATAATCAGTTTTGGGATTTTATTGACAATATAATCAGATCTGGGATTTTATTGACAATATAATCAGTTTCAGGATTTTATTTACAATATAATCAGTTTCAGGATTTTATTGACAATATAATCAGATCTGGGATTTTATTGACAATATAATCAGTTTTGGGATTTTATTGATAATATAATCAGTTTCGGGATTTTATAGACAATATAATCAGTTTCGGGATTTTATAGACAATATAATCAGTTTCAGGATTTTATTGATAATATAATCAGTTTCAGGATTTTATAGACAATATAATCAGTTTCAGGATTTTATTGATAATATAATCAGTTTCAGGATTTTATAGACAATATAATCAGTTTCAGGATTTTATAGACAATATAATCAGTTCTGGGATAAATATTCTTGCAGTCACTTTCCTAATACATGTTAGTGGTATAGGAAGGGGTTTCAAAGTTGGGGTGCTTGGCTAGACATGCAGATTTTACAATGAGAGATTGTAAGTACAAGGAGTTGCCAAAGGCAGCTCAATTTATGGAGGTCTGGGGGCCCAGGAAATTAATATAATAATATAATTTACAGTTGCTATATAAGTGAAATATGTAAAAGTGTGGGTGCTACAGCACCCCAGGTTCCTACACCTCTGTACGTGGTAATGTGAAATATGTAAAAGTGTGGGTGCTACAGCATCCCAGGTTCCTACACCTCTGCACGTGGTAATGTGGAATATGTAAAAGTGTGGGTGCTACAGCATCCCAGGTTCCTACACCTCTGTACGTGGTAATGTGAATATGTAAAAGTGTGGGTGCTACAGCACCCCAGGTTCCTACACCTCTGCAATGGGGTATTTGTGTATTGGTCGTCACCAGCGGGGGATATTGTTCTGTTTCCTCTTAAATTTCTATGGAGTAATTGGGGACCGTTTTTCTAGTTATTTTTAAGTAATTGTTTTAATTCTTCACTAAATATATCTAGTTCATCAGCATTAGTCTCTAATTCTGTTAAATTCTGAAGCTTTACTTGTGAATGCTGAAAGAATGTCATCTCCTCTTATGTTACGTCTTGTTAAATCGAGTAGTTGTACTTCAGCTTAAAGGATAGCCAAACACAAGGTTGAAGAAGATGGTGGATTAGCTGTACATATGGGACTTGACACAACACACATTGTCAGTCAGTTCTACATGTGCAAATGAATGGAGTGTTCTACAAATGTGTGTGTGTGTGTATTTATGTGGGTCCTGATATAAAGATCATTCATTATACCATATGTTTTAAACAGTACTATACGTATCTCATGAAAACAGTGTACCTATTGTCTTTGTATCTGTTTTTGACATGACACACATTGTCAGTCAGTTCTATATATGCAAATGAATGGAGTGTTCTACAAATGTGTGCGTGTGTATTTATGTGGGTCCTGATATAAAGATCATTCATTATACCATATGTTTTAAACAGTACTATAAGTATCTCATGAAAACAGTGTACCTATTGTCTATGTATCTGTTTTATTTCTAACAACAAGAACATTGCAGACCATCGAGTAGTGTAGACATTTAGTACATGCGGTTATAAGGAAAGTTACATTGCTACAAATAGACAGGGCCAAATGTTAAGTGAAGCCTGTGTAGGACCTGCCTATTGCAGCTAGAAAGTTAACATTCAGTACAATATTTAAGTACTATAAGTATCCATTTTAAATAAGTTACGTATTCAGTGAGTGATATAGATTTAACACTCGTTTTCAACATAACCTAATTTTATTCCTAGTCTTGTTACCAACGTTTTGATTCAAAGTTTTTCTAACGGTATTGAACAGACAAGAAATTCTATGAATAATTTTGTGGCAATGCAAATTTAATTTTTAATAAAGTAGCAGCTGTTCTTGTTTTCTTAAATCCTGATATTAAATTTTCACAACAGATGGGCTCTTTATACAACATCATATTGAGTATTTACATAATTTGTCGAAAAGGTTGTGTGATTATAAAACCATATCTAAAATAACTACCTCATAAGAACTTTGAAGATAATTTAATTATTGACCTTGCATCTATTTCATTAAAAAATAAATTGAAGTCACTTGTGCGTAGCTTCATTATCCAACATTGGCACCCTAACTATAAAGTGGTATCCATATTTGTTATACATTGAAATACTGAGTTTAAAATATCGCTTATTATAACAGTTTTATGGATTTTTTTCCTCCCTTTGTCTTAATTTTAAAGATTTCTTATTTACAGTAGAATGCTGACTGCAGCTGAATATATTTTTCCTTATATCAATGTTTCTGAGTGGCCCACCTGAATTTTTTAATCTCAGTGGACCACTGTGCTGTCACAACCTTTCCGTAATAATACAACCTTTCTATGGACCACCTGAAGGAAACTCGTGGATCACACATTCAGAATTACTGTTTTACATTATTTATTTACGCACAGAGTGGGTTAACTTCAACCTTGACATACATTATAAGTTTAAATTTTAAAAATGAAACAACCAAAGATATCTGTTTGCCTTGTTTATGTAATATCTTGTACAAAGACTTTCTTTTAAGCCTAATTTTCTGTATTACCGGTAAGCTTTATATAGAATCATTTGTTAGCTGAACAGAAATATCAGATTCCTTTACTAGCTAAAACATGCCATTTTCTTTAAATTTGCAGATTTTACTAGGAAAAAAAACACTTTTTTTTTTCAAATTTGTGATCAAGATTATGTTACCCTTATTATGACCTAAGGAGATCAAATCTTTATGACTTGTATTGTGTTTTGAATAAATATATATATATATAT
>NW_013673464.1:26522-33327 GCF_000517525.1 Limulus polyphemus
AAAATAACAGGTTTTTCTTTGTTCAAATAATAAGTGATAATTATTATAAAAAAAAACTAATTTACTGAAAATAGAACTGAGCTTCACAGCAATACACAAAATAAGAAATCATCACTCTTTGTACATGCAAGATGGATATGTGTGTAAGTCAAAAGAGTACTCGCTGTTGAAAGGTTGAAACTAAGCTGTAACATCCACAATAAAGACAGAAGTACCTAAGAGTTTATAATGTAGTGGTTTCCAAACTGTGTGTCGTGGCAAGTTGTTAGGGGTGTCGTGAGAGTTTCACCAAAAGAAGAATAATTAAGAACCTAAAAAAAAAAAAATTCCATAAATAATATTGCATATGGCAGCAAGGATGTCGCGCAAGTCAAGTGAGTTAAGGTGTCATCAGTGAAAAAAGTTTAGGAACCACTGGTTTAATGTTATCAGCAAACATGACTAATTTACTAATTATGCCCCCCTGTTAATACTATTAGGGTAAATAAGAAGAGTCAAAGGCCCAAATACTGAACTCTTAGGCATTCCACTAGTAACGAGGGTCCAGCTTTTTGAAGCTTTGTACTGTCAGTTTCGGTTTGTGTTTTAATGAATGCTCCTGAATAAGTTGAAAAGTGAAATGTTAAGTATCTAATTAAATAAAAACAACATTTTGATGTTATTTATTTTTAGCATTAATGTCTTCTATACACCAATATACACTACAGAAATTAAATATCTGATATTGTAAATACAGAAGACAAGGAAACATTCAGAAGCTCAGCCATATCATAGTTTCCAACAAAAACCTTCCCATCAGCATCCTTTAAGAGCCTAATCCCTATTTTAATATTTTACTTACCGTTAACATACTTAGTACAATTATCTATAGCTATTACTTTTGTTTATTACTTTCCATCCTTTTAAACCTAGCAGTCTAATTTACCCCCCCCCCCCCCCAATTAAAAGCTGTGAGGAGGAGAAATCATTGTGATTTTTATTGTTTATGTATGAGGTTTAGGAAAAAAAAGAACAACCCTATAACTTCAGAAGAAATATTCAGCTATATTCAGGAAAAGTTTTTACAGCCTGGAATATTACCATAATAATGCATTCAGATAATAGCTGATTCCAGTATGGTTTTGACCTCCTGTCACACAAAGCTATTTTAATCTTCTACCTGCCCTTTAAGCATTGATAAAAATGTTCACTCTCAATGCACCAGTCTATATACCTCATCAATTCTGTTGGACCTATTACCAGATTGCAATGCATATTCCTGTAAATATCCTTCTGGGTTGTTCATATATATAAATTTGTCATTGTTAAATGTAATCTTTACAAATAGCTCATTAATAGTAGACCTTCTAACTGTTTCATCTCTGTGCTTACCTATTAGTGAAGACAATTAATTGGCTCCTCAGCATCATGTATTACTGCTTCCCTCTGGAGGACCTTTAGCAGAGGTAGTATTTTTATTCTGAAAATGTTCCTGTATATTTTTTCTAGAATTTTTTTGTATGTGTTTCATTGTATCAAAAAACTAATTTTCAATTTTTACTCATTATATATATATACAGCAGCACAATGTTCCCGAAAAGAAATTATAACCTGTACTGTTAACCCTAATGTAATTTTTAATTTAGTTATAATCTGTACTGTTAGTTGTACAGCAATGTTTCATTTTAGTAAGGTATAACCTGTACAGTAATGTTTCAGTTTAATAAAGTATAACTCGTACAGTAATGTTTCATTTTAGTAAGGTATAACCTGTACTGTTAACCCTACTGTAATTTTTAATTTAGTTATAATCTGTACTGTTAGCTGTACATATTCTTTATACTCACTGTATGTGCGTCACTATTTCTGCTGCTCCATAAGAAATAGAGCAAATTGGAAGCATGGAGGTTAAAAGATTGTTCTGTCAAAATTCTTTACGTAGTTTCTATTGAAGTAGAAACAGTTTGTTATCAGTTCCTTTAACACTGCTTGCAGGATCTTATAATAAACTTCCTTTACTTTTATAGAACAATGTTGTCGTCTGGGGGATACGACTTTACTTAGTTCCAAAATTTTGTTTTACATTTTAAGTAGGGAGTACTTAAGTACTTTTTTTTTTCTGATTTGATGTAAGAAATTGTTTTATTATGTTATGTTGGTATCTCAGTGCTAAATATAGAAGCTAATGACGATTGGTTAATAATTATATAATGAGCCAAAATTAGCGCTCTTTGTGTTGCAAATTAAACCTGGTTGGTGTAGGTTATGATGGTATCTCAGTGCTAAATGTAGAAACAGAAATAGACAACCTCTAAAGCTTTTTCCATGTTAAACTTAAATAATTCAAAGGTGTATGTATATTTGAAAATTCATCCCAGAACGTTCCGTATTATCAGCGACATCGAACATCTGAAACAATGAATTCATGACGAGTGTCGAACCAGTGTTTAAAGAGAATAGAAATACTTTCTCCAAACTTGTTTCCAATCGCAAGAACAGCATGTGGAACTCGTTGAAGTGTCTGTTTGCAGACTTTTCTGACACCCTGTGGTTAAAATTGTATATACTTGCACCAGAATAGGCTTAGTTTATTAAAATGTTCTATAAAATATAATTTTCTTAATGTTTACAACTTTTGAAACTTGAACGTATTATCTACAATAATTACCGCTAGGGGCATAGCCAACACCACATTGTTATTATGTTATTTTTCTACACAGTGAATTTAAGTAATTTACATAAAAGTCAAGTGTTTAGAGAGAGAAATCAGAAGATAGTGGACCTTACAGACTTTTTATAATATTGAATTAGTCTTTTTTCACCCTCCCCGGCTACTCCCCTGACTGATAATTTTTATTCTTTCAGTCTCATCTAAGAGTACGCGAGTAGTATGTATTTTCAAACAACTTTTTTATATTTAAAATTTAAAAAAGTTTCACCCCCTCTCCTTCTCCTAAAGAATAACTCGCGAATAAAAGATAAAAAAACGAATAGTTTCGGACATAAGCCTACATCAGGTGTCATTTTATGCAGCTATTATTTGTCATTTGGCATACGTTTAATGATTCTCGTAAAATAAATTAAAAATAGAAAAAATAATATTTACTTTTCAGATAATAAATATATATATATATATATATATATTTCAGCCGTATGAATTTAAAAAGTTTTTATATTAATATATGGAGAATATAGGCTGTTTTTTTTACTTTCTAATTTTTTTGCCAAATTGTCTAACTCACTCCAGTAATACAAATTCTAAATTAAAAATAGTTAAAGTATACTTTTTAAAACTCAAGAGAATCTTAAAATCATAAATAATATTCGACGTTAAACTGGTACACAATAAAAAACATTTTATTTAGGAGGATGACGTTGTAACGTCGAAAGCTTTTTGAAGGCCATAGATAGGCCTAAATAATTGTGTACCAGTTTAACGTTGAATATTATTTATGATTTTAACTTCATACATAAGTGCCAAAATACCATAATCAAGAAAATCTCGCTTGTTGTCGATCGTTATTAATATTTCTTTCACTTGTAACATTTTACATTTACGAGTTATGTTAATACAATTTTGTATAGAACGTTCATAGGCCAAAGTTTTATGATCGTTTTAGTCATATTATTATCACAGTTAGAAACCTCTTTTTTAAGCTTTATTTTTTTACTTCTTGTGTAATTTGTTCGCAACTAAGAAACTAAAATCTGTTGTGCATAGGTCGGGCGTGGTCCAATGGTTAGCGTACCAGATTATGTATATGATGGTTCATGGTTCGCGTGTTGTTGCCTCCAGAAAAAAATGTGACCTCTAGTTTGGGCTGCGGGTGCGGTAATATTCGTTTGGAGTAGACCAAGAGTTGGCGATGGATATCAGTTCTGAATTAGGGTTAGCTAGAATAAATAACCCTCGTGCCTTTGCACAATTACTCAAAACAACCAAACAGTCATTTGATATTTACATCCGAGAGGATAGTTCACCAGAACTACTACTACTTCATAATGATCTTTAGTTTAAAGTCGGTTGGTTAATTTTGTAAGTCAAGAGGATAATTCACTAGAACAACTACTACTACTCCGTAATGACCTTTAGTTTAAAATCAGTGGTTAATTTTGTAAGTCAAGAGGATAATTCACCAGAACTACTACTACTCCGTAATGATCTTTAGTTTAAAGTCGGTTGGTTAATTTTGTAAGTCAAGAGGATAATTCACCAGAACTACTACTACTACTCCGTAATGACCTTTAGTTTAAAGTCGGTTGGTTAATTTTGTAAGTCAATAATTTTTTACACCCAGTTGGCTGGCCCAGACGGCAATCATATAGGACTAGCATGTTTGGAGATGGGGATTTGAACTCGCGACCCTGAGATTGAGGGTTGATCGCCCTAACCACCAGATCATGTTTTTAAGTTCTTTTAGCTATTAGTCGCAAAGAAAACTTTTAATTTGATTTACTGTATTAACATCCAGAACGTAGAGATGTGTTAATGGACAAAACACAATGAAGACTAGGAAATAAAAAAAGTAAATGTAAAGAACGAGTTAGTGACAAAAAGGGCAGCCTGAGCAGAAGAGACGGCGATAATTTTTAGTGGTAGTTGTTTCAGCGTAAAATGGGGCTTTGTAACTTCAGTGGATTAACAGATGATGAAGGGGTGTGTTAAAGGTTTGAGGAGAGAGGGGCTCGAAACTTGGTTACGGTTTCAAAGCAGAACAAGAAAACTAAAAGGGCGTGAAATTGGTTTAAAGATTATGAAATAAGCAGTAGGGAAGAAAGAAAGATAACCGTGAAACCTGAGTGTTCTACTGCAATTTATAAAAACCTAAACCTGAAATATGGAAGATTTAACTTCAAATATAGGACTTAAAATCTTCAGAAATTTAAGACTGGGGTTTCGATGGATCAAATAGTTGGATAATATGCACATAGATTCCTTTCCTTTTGATCGGGGCGTGGTTTAGTGGTCAGCATGCCGGACTTTAGATCCGAGGGTCCATTATTCGTGGGTGCGTTATAAGAGAGAAGGTGAGTGCTGTTGACTAGTTTTTCAGTTCAAAGTTAGGGATGGCTAGCGCAGATAACCCTTGTGTAGCTTTGCGCGAATGTTCGAAACAAAACAAACTAAACCTGTTAAATATGAAGGAATGATGCTTGTATCTAATGTGTTTTCGTACGTTTAAACATGTATAAATTCCTTGTGCAACGCCAATCTGGATGTGTATCTAAAGTAGACACAAGCAACAAAACGACGTTTCGGCTTACGCCTCCGACGTATATAGTAGGCATCGTTAGGCTTGACAAAATAGCGTTTATAATGGTAGTATAAGGTTGAGCCGCTTGCTGCGTTTGTTTAGTATGTGTATAACACTTCTGTTTCCTTGCTTTTCCTGTCAAACACATGTACTTGGATAAATTCCTTACATCCGAAGAACACTTAGTGACGAAAAACAAAAGTATTGTACGTAAAGGTAAGTAGCACAAAACAATGCACAACCTAATAGTTACAATAGAAAACAAACCAATGAAATTTTTTTGTAACTTTGGACTTAACTACAAACAAACAAAAATAAACAGATGGATATTGTTGGAACTTTGGGCTTAACAACAACCAGACAGATATTGTTTATCTTTGTGCTGAACAACAACCAAACAAAATTACTAGACAACATTGTTTATTTTTGTGCTGAACAACAACCAAACAAAATTACCAGACAGATATTGTTTAACTTTGTGCTGAACAACAACCAAACAAAATTACCAGACAAATATTGTTTAACTTTGTGCTGAACAACAACCAAACAAGATTACCAGACAGATATTGTTTAACTTTGTGCTGAACAACAACCAAACAAAAATACCAGACAGATATTGTTTATCTTTGTGCTGAACAACAACCAAACAAGATTACCAGACAAATATTGTTTAACTTTGTGCTGAACAACAACCAAACAAAATTACCAGACAGATACTGTTGTAGCAAATATTTGATTTCTGAACGCAAAGTCTGGGAGTAAACAAAAGAAATATTTTCGTTTCCTTGCTTCCAGACCATTAACCCTACGATATAAATCCAACATTTAGCTTACTTCTAGAAGGTTTATACTGTCGGATTTTCTGCTTTAAAATAATATTATGTTATGATGACATTTTGGGAAACTTTCTTCTTAAGTTAAAATATTTATATAATGAGACAAAACTCGCGTTGTTTTGGCTACAAACTCAATATGGTTGGTATAGGTTACGGTGGTATCTCAGTGCTAAATCTAGAAACTAATGAAGATGGGTTCATAATTATATAATGAGCCAAAACTCATGCTACTTGTGTTGCAAGTTCAACCTGGTTGGTGTAGGTTATGATGGTATCTCAATGCTAAATGTAGAAACGGAAATAGAAAGCCTTAAAACCTTTTTCCATGTTAAAGACTACAAATGTGTATGTATATATGAAAATTCATAACCGAAGCCAGTTTGAAGAACGTTCCGTAAAATCCAACTGTTGTATTTTGGTATGTTAAAAAGTACCTTTCCTGAAGAACGTTCCGTATAATCCAACTGTTGTATATTGGGATGTTAAAAAGTACCTTTCCTGAAGAACGTTCCGTATAATCCAACTGTTGTATTTTGGGATGTTAAAAAGTACCTTTCCTGAAGAACGTTCCGTATAATCCAACTGTTGTATTTTGGGATGTTAAAAAGTACCTTTCCTGAAGAACGTTCCGTATAATCCAACTGTTGTATTTTGGGATGTTAAAAAGTACCTTTCCTGAAGAACGTTCCGTATAATCCAACTGTTGTATTTTGGGATGTTAAAAAGTACCTTTCC
>NW_013673465.1:0-13103 GCF_000517525.1 Limulus polyphemus
GCCACCTGAAGAAGCCACCGTCAAAGAAGAAACTATACTCAGTTTGAGAAGGGAAACGATGAACCTCTTGATGAAGTTAATACCACTGATGTGACTGTTACCGATGATAGGACATTTACTGATGAAGCAGATGAACCCCACATGAAGCAGAAGCCAACGAGACAGAGACCAGTACGGAAGAAGATACGTCCCGTAAAATTAAGAGACTTTGTTGAATTGTAATTTTGTGTTTGTAATTCTGTACAGTTAATTAAGTTATTGTTAATTGTTATTGGTTTATTGTAAGTGGCTATTGTTCGGGACGAACAATACTAAGGAGGGGGAAGTGTTGCGTCAGCGAGGTCACGTGACTAGTATCACACCACTTCGTTCTCGAACCTTCCTGAGATTACTAGATTGGGGGGTAGTCTGGTATATATAAGATGGTGACAACGTGACGGAACAATGTGTAGACAGTGAGTAATTGATCTGCAGTCAGAGAGTATTATTGAGCACGTTCGTTGTTATAGCGTTTGTTTTAGCGCGATTGTTGAAATTAAGTGTATCATAAAGTTAAATTCGGAAAGAATAAATCAGTTTTATTAAGTAAGGACTTGTGTCGCTAAAGTTTCGTCGGAACGAAGTTACGGAAAGTTAATTAACAAACGGAGACGTAACAGTATGTAGTATTTAAAATACAATAAGCCTAATAGTATTGTCTTATGACAAATACATTTGATAATAAAAACTAACGTAAATAATACATGGCCTATTGTTTCCGAAAACCTAATTTGTTTTATTAAAGCCAAAATTCCGTCAAGACAAACAAAACACTTGCTAACTGATTTAGGTTTATACAAAATACTCTATTTTCACTTTCTGTGTGTTTTTCTTATAGTAAAGCCACTGTATACACTGAGGGAAGTCGAACACCTAAAGTTAGCGTTGTAGATCCGTAGACTTACCGCTGTCCCAGCGGGAGACCTTTACACTTTAATCTTTCCTAAATCAAAACTAATGTAACTTAACTAGTGACGTAGTGTTATACTGTATAGGGAGGGAACTGTTAAATAGCTTGCGTTAATTACAATAAGAACTTGAACTACAGGAAGGTAAACCTCACGGTAGATACTATGCTATTATAGTTCGTTATTAACAGTTTCTAAGTAATTGAAGTATTGACGTGAGAGTTTCGTAAGGGTCATAATATTCTGTACAACTTTTCAAACCCACAGTAGGTGGCAAGAAGATTGCTGAATTGCTTGAAAAATTTAATTTATTTGGTGTTCACAATGAAAGTGATCAATATTATGGACTGAAGTTACTCTCGGTTAAACATTGGAAGACATGTTGACCGAATTGTACAAGTCTGTTGTCAAATAAAAAATATATGGCCTGTAAGAATTCGTTTATTGTGAAACATTGGTAACTTTATGAGTAATATTGCCATAGAAACATCTGTATTTACTAATGAAAAAGCCCCCCAGTAGCACAGCGGTATGTCTGCGGACTTACAACGCTAGAATCCGGGTTTCGATACCCGTGGTGGGCAGAGCACAGTTAGCCCATTGTGTAGCTTTGTGTTTAACTTCAAAAAACAACTAATGAAAAAAGCATTAGTGTACCATAATTCTTAAAATATCTTAAATTTGTTAATGAAATCTCTTTTTAATTTTCTCAATTGGGAAGACTAGTGTAATGATGGCTAAAATAAAAATGTTCTAGTGTTTAGCTTCAAAGCCACAATTTTCTCTTTACAATCAGCTGATGATAATGAACAGATTAATGCCCGTTCTTTCTTCTATTAGAATTAACAAGTTCTTACTCGTAGCTTTATAGCAACGAAAATAAACACGTATTTGTGTGGTGTTTTATGTAGTTAAGTGAGCAAAATAATTTAGTTATTATATCATCATGTTTCACGGAATGTATACCAAAGTCTGTTATAACTACAACTTGTTTCTGTATGACATTTGTTTTTTTTCATCATTATCCGAAAGTTTTGGTTTAGTGTTTTTAGATTAAAACCTGTTTTGATTTTATAAATGAAAACAAACTTGTTAGGTGCGTTATCAGCAAGAGTAATGACGTAACAAGTTGTGGTTTGAGTGATAAACTTCTCAAAATCAAAACCCCAAAATACTCCCATGTGTACTGTCTATAATAATAACTAGTTGCATTAACCCATCCAGATAATGTCAATATCCTTTCCCTTCCGTATACGATAGAAGGTAAAAGTGTATACGTATTTATAATATTAACATGCTGTATTAACCCATCCAGATAATGTCAATGTTCTTTCCCTTCCGTATACGATAGAAGGTAAAAGTGTATACGTATTTATAATATTAACATGCTGTATTGATCCTTTTAAATGATGTCAATATCTATTATCAAAGGAATTTTGTTATGGTGTTCAGTTCTTATCGAAAAACTCAATTATTGATCACCTAGTTAATTATAAACAAACAAGGAATTGTTACTATATAAAATATTTATTCATTATTAATACTCTACATAGTATCTACGATTGGCAATACAGGCCGATATATCTTCAGAAGACTGATTACAAATGGTACAGCTTTATTTGTGATGTCAAAACAAAATATGTAGTCAAATGAAATCATAGTCTATATAATTCCCCAAAGTTGTTACTCAATATAAAGATATGAAACTGAAGGAAAATAAAAACAGATCATAAACATTTTACGTAAAAATCACCCAGATAATACTTGAAAGATGTAATACTCTGGAAACCACCCAATTAGACATTTTCAGAGAAAAATTAAAAGAATATGAATAATTGATTTAATTGAAATATGTACTTAAATCTCTTAGTTCAAAACAATTAATTAAAATTTTATATACGATATCTAATGTGTAAGCGAGCATGCAATTATAGAATGACTGTCTAACAATACCACCACAATGCAACTAGCTAATTTATTTAACATTATGAAAAACAAATAACGATTAACAAACATATATAGCTACAGCTTGATAAATTCTGATAATATAAATAAAGGCTAAAGGCGAGAATATATGTAGTCAAAGTTTCGACCAAATGACTTTCGCATTGGATATCGTTTAGCCGAAATGTTGACCATATAATACTTTTTCTGTTACAGCGATTTGAACCATTTATTTATATTTTATAATACGCAAAACTGTATTGATCTATTACGTTATTTCGAATCTTATGACTTTATCAAGGATGGAGTTTTTCTTACGTATGTTTGTAAGTCTAGGTCGACGTCTAATATTGCATACACCAATAGAAGGACTTCGTATTCAAAGTAATGCTAATGATATTACAAAATAACATAGAAAAGCGTCATACTTTACAATGCTGGGTTACTAAAAAACTCTAGAATGATGTCATATTTAAACAATGTAAGGGTAGTAGAAAACATTGATAGGCGTCATGCTTAAATAATACATGGTTAACAAAATAACCTAGGTCGGTTTAAATAGTGCAAGATTAATTTGTTTGTTTTTAATTATGCACAAAGCTACAGAAGGGCTATCTGTGCTCTGCCTACCACGGGTATCGAAACCCGGATTCTAGAGTTGTAAGTCCGCAGACATACCGCTGTGCCACTGAGGGGCACCAAGATTAATAAAACAAACATTAATTTAAGGGCGTCATGCTTTAATAATACAAAGAGTATTAAAAAAAGCATAGAACCACGTCTTGCAAAAAGGACATGTAACAAAACAACATAGAACCGCATTCTGCTTAAGTATAGAAGAATGTCATACTCAATACAACACGGAATAATAAGAGAATAACATATTTTCTGAATATGATTTAATTTTATCCTGTCTGGCTAGAATTGTTTGATTTGTCAAGTAACCCTTAAACCTGGAAATGGAAATATTTTGGTAACCCTCGAACCATGATAAAATGTTACTTTTTAATTTAGCAAAAACAAGTTTAAGAGCTATCTATGTATATATTGAAGTAAAATATACAAAAAATATTTGAAAATTATTCATTTCCAAATAAATTTCTTTGACCTTATAAAATTGTAAAACCTTAAATCTACAACTATTTGTTGTTGGAATTACCAGTCAGCAGTTGTTTTTTTTAAGCTTTATATTAGGGTGCACTAGATAATCGCATACAATGTTTTAGAGTTTCATATCGACAGATGTTTTAGTGTTCATATTTACTTTACAAAGTATTTAAACAAGAATCTTCTTCTAGTGCAACAACAACAACTAGTTAATAAGCACAACGTTGTTGGTGAAGAAATGAACTAAATTATTTGCAGACAAACTACTTAATAACCATTTGCTCATTTCGTATAATTTGATTAGCCGTTACGTTTATACTGCATTTAAAACAGTCCAGGAATAGTCAGTTTTCTGTGCTCTAGCTATGGCATGATATCATTACTGTTATAACATATTGTCAATGTCTTTCTCGAGTTTTTTCTTACACAAAGCGGGTATCAAGTGGCCTGCCATGGGATCTGACATGCACGTTTCAGTTGTATACAAAAGTGAAGAAAACATAATGTGTTCTTCATTATAACAGTGTGTGTAAAGAGGTGGATATTGATAGTGCAACATACCAGAGGAGAAAAACTTTACAAATGACAAGAAGATGTATTTTAATGTTCACACGCTTAGGTCCGAGGAGCCTTTCTTCTCGCGATTTAAATTTTTCTTCTGTTTTTTCCGTGGTTTCGATTTACTAGTACCACAGCGATCACTGTGTGATTTTTCAGTCAAATCTTTAAGTACATTTAAATATGAAACACCGATTCTAACTTTAAAAAAGTGGAGATTATGAAAACTTCCAATGGTTTAATGCTTTGTAGACTGTTGCTAATTTTTCATTCGAGAACTTTCCGATTCATTGAGATAAAAAGGATTAACCTCCAACTGCGTGTGAAGCTGTGTGATTTAATATGAGATGACAGTGCAAATTGGGAATATTCTTCGAATTGTTTATTTGTTTGGTTTGAATTTCGCACAAAGCTACACGAGGGCTATCTGCGCTAGCCATCCCTAATTTAGCAGTGTCAACTCTTGGGCTACTCTTTTACCAACGAATAGTGAGATTGACCGTCACATTATAACGCCCCCACGGCTAAAAGGGCGAGCATGTTTGGTGTGACGGGGATTCGAACCCGCGACCTTCAGATTGCGAGTCCAGCGCCCTAACCACCTAGCCATGCCGGGCCGATACTTCGAATTCTTAATTGTTTGTTAACAAATCTGATGTTTATTCAGAGCCCTTACCGTCAGAGGTTTCTTTTAAGAGTTTGTGAAATTGTAGGTAGCATTTAGATACAATAATAACAATAATGCTAAAATTAACCAGTAACACCTGAAGCAAGAAAATTAATAGAGCTGTGTAAAGGAATTAGAGGGGCTCGAAGTAATTGTAGCCCAAATATAAATGGTAATTAAACTTGCTTCCTTCTTTTTATATAAAATTGGCTCATTTTGTCACGAAAACTGTAACCTTGATCAGATAGTTAGTTATTCCAGACATTTACCGTTATCACTACTTATATCAGTACCAATTTTAGATAACAAACACCACTTGCTACATGACCTGAAACTTTTACTACAGTTTATTTCTGTAAGAGAAGTCGAAAAAACGAATGGGATAAGTGGAACTGGTTATAAAGGCATCACCGAAGAGTGACTGGTTTAAGCTGGTTTTAAACACAAGAGTAGCGCTTCAGTACGGTGACGAAATTTACTTTTCATATCACGGGACGTATTTTAAGACCCACTTTACCCTTCTAACACAGATTGAAAAGCATTTGTTAAAGAGCGGGAAACACGTTACAAGGTAAAGGAGAAGGACTAACCTGTTTTAATGTACTTACAAAAATACTAGTTTGTTCTGACTTTTAAACAAATTTTCTTCTTGTGGATAATTTTGTGAAAAAAATATTCTAAATCAACTGAGTCAGTAGTACGTCTTTGCCTGCAGTTATAACCTTCTATCTCGGACTCCGAATTCATTATCATGTGTCATTATCTTTAAGTGGGCGTTTAAAAAAAATGTAAAACTAAATATACATATGAGTATTTCTGTTTAACTTACGAATGAAAACAACCAGGTAGAAACAATATCTTGCCATACAGCTAACTTGAACATGTATACGATATATTTACAATAATAATTACAAATCAATTAATATTGATGGACAACCTATGATCTTTAAAATATAGTTGTTGATATTGCATTATATGCTAGAAATGAGTAATCGGAGTAGACATTAATGCCTTATGGCAAATAAACGAAATTAAATGACGTAACTATCAAGGTTATGGAGTTTGTAGAATCAATAAATGCTGGCATAATCTTAAACGTAAATATACTAATAGTTAGAACTGTTTTTTATATTTGACATTAAAAAACTTATTAACTTTTTTATGTTCATTCCTCTTTCTGCTGTTTTCTGTTATGTACATTTCTGTTTTGATACACATCATTATGACCGTTTCTACTGAGAACCGTTCCATTTTCCAGACTAATGTTTTCGGACCTGACAAACCCATTGGCTAAGTATCCATTAATTTTTGTTCCATTATGGTGGTCATGATCCTCATTTTTCTTCTTCAAGACCTCACGAGCATGATCTTGTTCTTTCCTTTTGACATAGGCGTGGATGTAAAAGTTGAGAAACATTACCAAGAAGAAGATGGCATGAGCAAGAATAGCGTACGCAAAACCAGGATGAAAATCACATCCAAAAAACAGTGGGACGACGGCGTGAAGTCCAATGATCACAAACTGAACCTGTGTAAAATATAAAGCATAAGTCGCGGACGTACGTCGCTCCAAGACTAGCCAACGAATACCATTATCATTACTATTTATGTTACAAGGCTACATACGAAAGCATGGTGTTACAAGTATGAATGAAATTCAACTTATTAGTAACATTATAAGTGATAGAACGTTTTTTAGAGAAACGACAGAGGAAACGAAATGTAAATAACAGCTTTCAAAAACAAAATCCAACAAGTTAGTTACTTTAGGGTTATGCAAATATTCTAAAAGCATTCGAAGGTCTTCAATACAATTTTACTTTATATTTTACTAAAATTTACATTGAACATTTCCATAATAACTATTTTCAAATCTTTACAATGTTATTGAATAATAGGATGTTTACTTAGATGTCACTCAAATATAATTACAATGTTCCAACACCAAGTAATAGAATAATTTATGGAGACTCTTACTATCTCATAAGAGTGATAATGTTGTTTCTTATTAAAACACAAAGCGACAAAATGGGCCATCTGTGATCTGCCCATTGTGTGTATCGAAAACCAAGTTTCATCGTTATAAGCCCTCAGATTTGCTTAAAAGAAGATTTAGACAGAGTATGCTTAAAAAGCGTTATTAATGAACTGCATCAGTATTTGAAAATTTTTTGGACGACGTTTCGAGCTTTCATCGTAAATCTTCATCTTCACTTGATGAATATCTTCGCTAGCAGCTCGAAACGTCGTCCAAAAACTTCATAGACAAACAGATACAGTCCATTAAAAACGCTTTTCAAACAATGCCCTGTCTTACCGTTGAGTCACCGTACTCCATGTAAAGTTTGAAATTATATACAGCATCCTTATTACATGATTCAGAAAATCCTATAATGACCATAAAATACTTATTTTGCCAAATTTTATAATACGTATATATAAAAAAAAATTTAATTTTGTAAAAACAAATAAATATGTATATTATATTCATACTTTCATAGACAAACATTAATTCATTAGGTTTAAAGCTACAATTTGATAATACGACAAAAGTAGATCGTCAAGAAATATTTTACCATTTGTATAATGGTGATATACTTCTTCCACCATAAATACGGCTTCATGTGGGGTCCTAGAGCGGCCAGACAGTAGTAAGCATACATTATCATATGGACAAAGCAGTTTACAAACGGAAAAAAGGCGTTTTGTCCACCTGGAAAACAAAAGTAGTTCACAGGTTTTATTTAGGTACCCGTTTTTAATTTCTAGATATTTTTTGTAGCCCAGAAGAGAAAAATGAGCGATGTAGCGACCTTTTGTTTATACTAATGTTTTCGCAAAATGAATGCGCATAATGTCCGACCACGAGAAACACTGTAACTAACATATTGTAAAAACTTCTTAGAATATCAAAAAATCTGAAAGATGGGTCATTAACTACCATTATTTGGAAAACTTTATCCCACCTGTTTCCCTCCTCAATCACGTTTACTGTTAATTACCATTAGGCATCTGAAATTCTTCTCCAACCTGTTTTTCCATCCCGTTTACTGTTAACTATCACTATATATCCTGGATATCTTTGTTTCACCTGATTGTTCATATTCCCTGCCGTTAACTATAACTTGGTACCCTACACTTTTCTCTCAACTGATTAGTTATATCTAGTACCGTTAATTGTAATAATTTTCTTTAAAGTGACTTGTTATATTTCCTTTCATTAATCTCTCAATGTACTCTTCAGTTTTTTCCCAGTTGATTAGTTATATTTCCAATCGTTAACGATAACTAGGTAGCCAACAGTTTTTTTATACCCAGCTGATTAGTTATCTTACCTTTCCAAAAGAATTTCTACCATTAATAGATTAGAATTTAGATATGTAGTTCCAACAACAAACAAAATGTGAGAATAAAGGAGATTCTGGCAGTTACGTCACATTTCTGGTCTACATGTTTACAGATATTTGAAGAATTACCACCACTAGGCTTCAGATGCTCTGTCACACGCTTCTCTAAATGACACATGGTAAATCCCACATAATCTCGTCCACGTCGAGAACACACACAACGAAAATTTCATGACAGGAATTAAGTTTTTAAAGAAAAGAAACTTTCCTCAACTGGGGTGTTCAGGGATATTTTTTTTATCCCCCTTCGCAATGATTTTTGTTTATTACATTCGTGGTATAATTATATTTTATCTGGGGAGGTTGGTCCTACTTTGTCCAGTGAGTTTGAAGAGACTTCTTGAAGTATGGAGAAATGAGAGAAGCAGAAGAATGTCCAGAGGTATCCAGGGCAAACAAATACATATCGATAAGCATTAGAGTATTGAACTTATTAATTCTGCACTACACACTGCATAGACTTAATACAATTTAACGCTCCTACGTTGTTTATAGATATGTTTATCGGTGTAACGAGAGATATTTATATATGTATTTCCACTCTTCCTGTCAATGTTTGTGTTATTTGTTTTCTTAGAGTTCCACTAGCAGATTAAAGTGTCTCAAAAATGTTCACATTAGAAGCGGGCCTAGAAACTAGAAATGACGGCAAAGTTCAAGGAAGTATTATTTGAAAGTAAGGCATCATTAATGGTTCATAATCAGTTCTTTTGTATAAATGTAAATCCTAAAATTATTAGAATCAACTGTAGTACATTCCTGTTTTAAAATTTCGCTAGTACAAATCTTTACATTTCTGAATAATATCACAACTAATACCAGATAAGATCAAAAGAGACGTAGACGTAAGTATTGCGCTGATCAAGAACGGAGTCCTGTACTTTTTAACTGTAAAATTAACTTTTATTAAAGAAGTTCGAAGAAACACTCACAGACGTACTTTGACTTTGGTGAGCTAATCGTTCATCATTCTTAATTTATTTTTTCCCATTAAAAAACATCATATATTTACAGAACAAGGAAGGCTTGAAGTCGTACTCACGTAACTTTAACAGAATGTGTATTGAAATTTTAGTTTTTGGACAAGGAAACTCTTAATATATCTGGGAATAGTTATGATTTTTGTTTTTAAAACGTTTTTTTTTTTTGAAGAAGTCGGATAAAAATGTATATATACATCTAATGCACAACTAAAAGCAAAATCGTATTTTATTAAAAACCGAACTATGACTTAAAACATTAATTTAAAAATTTTGTCCAGAATATCTGAAAAAGAAAATACTGCTGTTGCCTAAGAAAAAACAAAAAGGCGCCAGAATTTACTTACCGGCACCAAATTTCATGCCAATCCAAACACCCCATGCAATTAAGGAATGGTGAGTTACGTGAAGTGCTGAAATGTGGGTAAACTTCTTCCTGAATACGAAGAACATCTGGACGAAAAGTAAGAAATTACAACAAAGACCTGTTGAAATTACATAACTGTAATGATAAAGCACAAGTCTGAGGTGGTTAAGGGAGGGATTTCAAATACATCACGAGGTTTGAATCGGCGTGTTGGAACAACTTGTAACACAAACAATGAGAATACAGATGCAAATTAATATAAAAATTAACACTTTTTCTCAATGGTTCATAAGTTTGGCCTTTATGCGAGATAATTTTTAATATCTTCCAGAAAATAAAATTTTTTGAAAATCACATATATGACGTCTGTTTCTAGTCTTAAAAGTTTCAACTGCTTAAAAAATGATGACCTAAACTAAGGAGGCAGCTAAGTGAACAAACTATGTTATCTGCTGAATATTTCAGTCCCCTATATTTAGCTAGAAATTAGATCTACGTAGCGTGCATTATGGATAATTTATATTTTGGAGTCGTGTGGTATTAACAGTAATTTTGGTAAGAGGCGACCCACGTTAGTCAGATTTTTCTAAGTTTTACATGTTATCTGAATGCATTCGGTGTGCATCACGCAACTTATGTTTGCTTCTCGGATTATATTTATTATAATTTATTAATTACATTATTTTAGTTAACACAAGAAAGGATTTTAACAATTACTGATAATTAATAACTATCGTTTAGTTGTCGTTAGAAAAAAATTCGTTAATGATCGACTTTTGCTACGGCTTTAATTACAAAGTTTTTTTTTGTGTGTTAAGGGAAAGGCCTTGACTGTTACATGCTAATCTTCTGATTAGGTTTCGTGTTTTGTATTGGCACTCTGGCAAGGAAAAAACGTGACGTCTGATCAGGTTATATATTTTTTGTAAAGGCTCTAGAAGAATCACACGTTATCATTAAGTACGGTAGTACTTAATAGTAGGGATCGTGATGAAACATAATGGCGACCATAAAAATCGCCCGTTTAAAACCATCTTTAAAATGTCTAAATATTAACAATGACTATTTCACAGCATTGGCTGAGCAAAACTAAAGCTTATTGTACTTATAAAGCCGTCTAAACTGCTATATACGTGTTTTATGTAGTGAATAAAAATTTCACTATTTCAAAGAATTTTCATCTAAGTAAGTACGTGACTTTTCCAGACAAGCGTACAGAAAAAATGATGAACCTTATTACTCTAATTCATAGAACTATTACGGCCAGGGATACAATGATTTCTTTCTTGTAACGATGTGCTATTTGTGGCATATTGTTAGATTTGTGGGTAGGTTGGTAAAGATCCTGATGAGTAATAAAATCGAACCCGGTATACTGGTGCCCCACGCTTGGTATTTCTGGTGCACCAAAATATAGCTAATAAAAAGGAAATAAACAAGTATAATAAAAGGATTTTCTAATTTTATAAAGATAAGTATGGTTCGATATATATACGTAACATAGTTAGATATAGTAATATAGAAAGTATTAATGCTACAAAAAGTATTGGAACAATAAAGTCAAAACTACAAAACTGAGTTACTTAAAATTTGAAAACAAAATATCCCTACTTTGGCTCAGACTAATATAATTACAGTGATTTGCCAAAATTAGGGTTATTTTTTATAATTTTAAGTAAGTAACTCAGTAACTTTTGTTTCAGCAGCGGTTTTTATGTACCTTCTAGGCATGGGATGGATATAATTTTGGTTTACATTACTTATTTTATTGTCTTCAAATTTTAAACTTAGTTTCGACTATGTTAGTCACACCATAAATTTGTGCAAAATGACAAGTTGGTAAAGCTAAAACTTCTTTGGAAGTGGAGTGAGGGGGGCTGAGGGGTATTTATTGATTACAAATTTAAATTTTATAGTCCGTTCTGCACTATTAACTTTGCATTTCCCTTCATGTATTCTGCATTGACTAGGTGCCGCTGATACATAAAGTACCTCCTCGTTTTTGTTTATTTTTCTATTCAACAAATTGAAAGAGTAACGTACAACTTTAAAAATAGAAATGTCGGTTGAAGTTAAAACTATATTGGTGAATATAAATTAAAACAAGTTCAAATAAATGAAAAAGGCAGCCACTTATTGTGTTTTAATTTGTAAGTACTCTCGATTTAGTGTTACTGAAAATCACTTGCTAATAAATAATGAGTGCCAATATTTTTCAGTATTAAACTAGTTATATTTCGACACTGCCTCTTCCTGTGGCCATAGAAATGTATAATGTTCTAGCATTGTAAGGTATGCAATCATATCAGAAACATAAATAAACAACTTGTCAGATTCTCCGTTCTACACACACACACACACACACACATATATATATATATGAAACAATATAAATGACTTTGAGTCATTTCTATGTTGTTTCAATATTATTATTCACTTCCAGGCAAGGCTTAGTTTATGACACTGATTACTCTGTGTTATCTATTAGTTGACACTTGTAAAATTACTTATTTGCACTGCAATGCTTTGTAACAGAATAACTCATGTTAAGCTGTTTGAACCAGTTAGTTATTATTACAGGTTGTCAACTAAATAGTGAGACTTTCTAGTTAATGAATTATTGAAAACCAAGTCCTGCTAACACTAACTGTGTGTTCCTAAAGTACAAAAACATACTTATATCACATAAAAATTACGATCGTGCAACGGTTATGGTTGTACGTTTTAAAATACTCTCAATGAACTAACTTGGCACATAAAATAACGTTGTTAAGTTGATGCGAAATCTCCTGCTTTGATTAATACATCACAAAACATTCTTTCACAGTATACGTTATTTTCACAACGTAGGTTTAATGATAATGCCTTACAAAATAATACCATTGCCTAAATTGGCGAGAAAGCGCTGAAGCAAGCGACCTGACATACAAAACTTTTACTAAATGAGAAACGCCTTCAAGTTCTTGGCCCTATTTCTCCTGTTTCCAAACTTTATATCTAAAACCAATTGCCCTATTTCTCTTCCCTTCCTTTCCTTGGGCCACATGTGGCTGACCTAAAACCAAAATAGTTTTTGGTAAACTAGGCGTAGTAGAAAGTTGATTAAAGTTAAGTTTGTTTGTAATT
>NW_013673465.1:13113-18693 GCF_000517525.1 Limulus polyphemus
CCCACCACGGGTATCAAAACCCGGATTCTAGCGTTGTAAGTCCGCAGACATCCCGCTGTGCCACTGGGGGGCATTAAAGTTAAGCAATAAGAAAATCAACGCGTCTGCTAGCTTTATTTTATCAAAATGATTTTAATTTCACTTACATATGAAATTGCCATTTTTAGATTTTTGGAGAAGCTATTTTAAAAATTTATTTTTCAACTTGTTTAATAAGTAAGTTTTGAGAAAATTTGCATTTTATTGTTACAACAGATCATTATTCGATACATAAACTTCCAATTTGTCTGTGTCGATCTTCTATTAAAGGACAAAAAAAATATTAAGATTTATTTTAATGCCCGTGAAGAAAAACTCAGTTCCTTTCTGCACCAGTAATTTGTTCAGTAACTTGTTCTTCGCCAATTTTCACCCATGAATTGTTTCAGTCTTTATAATTTTAACTTTCAAGAAGTGGAGGAATCATTATGAATATAAATGTATTTTTTAAGTGTTTGAAATAAGAAAAATCAAGGCTAGGGATATGCGCTCTATTTCATCTAGCTGCGCATTCACACCAAAATGTAGAGTGCGGTCCTGTGGCAGAGCTCTGAATCTCGCTGCCGTTAAACCAGGTTCGAGTCTACACTACGTCATAAAATATTCCTAGCACTCTTTTCAAGAGTTGACAGTCAATTTTTTAGCTTGGATGATGGGTGGTGGAGTATTACTGACTGACTGCCTTCCTTCTGGTCATTAGTTGAAAATTATGGGTGGTATTAGTTTTGCCATAGGAACAGAATATAAATTCATCAAATGCTTTTAAAGAGCGCGTTCATACCCATGAATACCAAGGATAATCTTAACACTTCTTGTTCACGTCAAAACAAGACGGTGTAACTGAAATAGCCTATGATAAAGTTGAATTATAATTTATTTTAGTAATCGATTCATTTTTCAGAAACCGTAATTTAATAATAAAGCAAAACACGAACGTAATAATACGAACCATTTATTACGTTCGTGTTTTGCTTTATAATTCATTTGCATATACTACTTAGACCCGTCTAAAATTATTTCAGTATTTTTTAAAGAAGATAAGTTATTATTTCAGTATATTTTTATGAAGTAGGTTGTGAAGTTACGATTTTTTTTATCCCGATAGTTTTCCCTTCGGCTTTCTACAGATGCTCAGTAAATGCCTCTTTTTGAGCTAGTTAAATTATGTTTTAAAGAGTTTTAAAGAGTATCACGATATTTTAACAACTTTCACATCTACATTTTGGTTCCTTTGGAAATTGTTTAAGATAATAAGGTTTGAACTGCTTTAGTATATTGATCACCAATGGTTTTGTTTCCCGTTAGTTTAGGTACTTATTATATATAGTTAATAATAGCTACTTAATGTTTCCGTATATATTATGACATTATATCATTAGTTAAGTTACATCAATTATAACTTTCCTTTCTAAGCCGGCCCGGCATGGCCAGGTGGTTAGGGCGCTTGACTTGCAATCTGAGGATCTCGAATTCGATTCCGAGGCTCGCCATTTCAGTCGTGGGGGTGTTATAATGTGACGGTTAATCCTACTATTCGTTGGTAAAAGAGTAGCCCAAGAGTTGGCTATGGGTGGTGATGACTAGCTAGCTGCATTCTTTCACTGCTAAATTAGGGACGGTTAGCGCAGATAGCCCTCATGTAGCTTTGCACGAAATTCAAACCTTTCTAAATTTTATTATTATTGAATTTCTTAGAGGCTTGTAGTGCTTCATTTTCGGCTTTCACAGAATATTTTACGTTATTTATTACTTCCTGTAACCAACTCTATGTGTTTGTTAAATGTCAGAGATTGTTAACGTAACAGAGGTACTGTTAGATATACCACATTGCATGTTGTTTGCTCCGTATTAAATTTAACATCGCTGCACTTTCATGGAGAACTAAGGCGTTCTTATAGTTCGTTATACATTACTTTGTATCTTCAAAAACATTACATGTTGGTAGTATGACAGGTAAATTACTGCTACTAACTCGAAACAGTTCAAACAGTAACACGTGTCTTCGTGAATTTGTCACACTCTCAGATACAACATTCCTCTAAAGATACTGTCAGAGTTGGTTAATGTGTTTTCATTGACCAAAAGATATGTTAGCAAAACTGGAGAAAAATAAGTCGAAGTACTGACGTTACGTTTTTGAAAGAAAATTAATTCTACGACAGTAGTTCAAGTTAGCATGCTGGTTTCTGTGTTCCCTAAGTAAGGTGTGCTGTATTATCTATTTGTTATTTTCATTAACAGTGATGATTAGACTATTTAATACATCGTTTGTTTGTTTTTTAAAACTTTATTTACATTATTATAATTTTATTATAGAGATTGTTTTTCGTTGTTAGTTTAATATATGTATTTAGGACTAACCTAATTTTTTAAACTGGCTAAATATCATGTCGTATTATCGAGATATAGTTGAAAATATTGTTAACTGATGAAACAATGCATTCTAACCTTTATAAATAGGAACATAAGAAAAAATATATTTAATTAGCCATGTTCATTTCTAGTTTCACTCTTATTACATAACTTGCTCTGATTGGAAGCTAATATTAATTACTTATCCGTATTATAGGCCACAGCTAACAAAACTTTCCGTATATATATATATATATATCGACCAATTTAAGCTGCTCATATCTTAATGTATCGCATCCTTATTTTATATATATATATCATTTTACAACAATTACTAAATTCTATAGTGCATACTGGTGTGTAGAAAATATTTTAATACTAGAAATAAAAAACCTTATAACACCAATCTGTTGTTTTCATTTAATTGGACACTCAGCGTTTCGCTTTACAGGTTCTTCAGAAGCGTTCCCCTAAAACACAAACTGTAACTGACAGGCAAAACTTCCTGTAGCCAACACTATAGACTCGATTATAATTTATTATTTAAATCAAAGAGTTCTGTGTATGTGTAACTTACTATATACTAACGCGTTACTTTTCTACTGATAAGGAGATCTTTTTAAATCATATTTTCTTCGTTATTATGGAAATTTTCATTCGTAAATTTCCTGTATTATTGATACTTACAGTGTCCAGAAACTCGGCTATTTTCAAAAGAAGGTACCACCAGCCCAGTCTTACTAACTACAAGGAAGAAAAGAAGTTTAATGATAAATTTTAAAACACAAATCTAGCAAGTTTGTACCCCTAGTGTACTACTGAAGATACCTGGTCCTTATTTTTTTACAACAGAGTATATAGATAACCTTTTTTTCGTACAATAACTTTACTTATTATATAACTTATTCTCCCTAAATATAAAATATTTGTAGCATTCGATTGCTCGGTACGTATATTATCTTTATTTATAACAAACACTACGTTACCCTAGTTTTTTGGGGGGAAATATCGTTAGATGCCATTATTTAAAAATATTCTTTAGTTTAATTTGTATATTTGTATTTTTTTTGTGTAACAACATATTACTGTTCTCTTTATACTCGCAGTATTGTATTTCTCGCTGTAACACCATTTTCTATACATGTTACATATTTTACATTTCCATAACATATATAGACGTCTCAGTGTTCTATTTATACATTGTTTACTTTTTAATGCATAATTGTATTTCTCGCTGTAACACCATTTTCTATACATGTTACATATTTTACATTTCCATAACATATATAGACGTCTCAGTGTTCTATTTATACATTGTTTACTTTTTAATGCATAATTGTATTTCTCGCTGTAACACCATTTTCTATACATGTTACATATTTTACATTTCCATAACATATATAGACGTCTCAGTGTTCTATTTATACATTGTTTACTTTTTAATGCATAACAACATTCTACCTTTCTTATCTTTCTGGAATAATATTAATATATTACCGTTCTCCTTCTCTCTCTCTCTCTATATTAAACTTTGTATTATGTGTTTGCTTTGCACAATTCAGGTACATTTCAACTCTGAGATATAGTTTTTGCCGTTTTTATAATTGTAATTCAGGGCAAATATTTGCAACTACTTTTATATTTGTAAAATATTATTCTGTTTTCTTTATCTAATCGCTTGAGAGGTCTTAATGATATATGTTTTGTCACCGTACCGAGCACCCTGTCAGTTTAAACGTCTTATGAAGACACTATAAACAAAAACTATATTTTCTATCATACAATGTCCAAACTGCCTCAGATTCCTTGTTGAAGTGTTGCTACAATTAATTTTGTTTCTTTGTTTGGTGTTAATTACATAGCTGCACAATGGACTATCTGTGCTTTGTTCACCTCGAGTATCGAAAGCTAGTTTTTAGTGTTATAACCCTTCAGACTTACCACTGAGCTATTGGAGGAAATATTGATTAATGTTCTAACAATATTTACGCTTACATTCAAAAGGCTTATTTCATCTTTTATAAGGTAAATAAGTCATTCGACATTTGTTTCATATATATAATTATATAATACCTTGTCATTTGGGTACTGTTTAAACATACATTATTTAACGTTCTATCAATACTTTTCTCTACAAAACGTTTCGCGCCATTATCATACAACTCTGTTTTTTCGCCTTACCGTCATTGTTTCTGGATCCGTTGCATAACTGATGGGTTCACACACCCAGTTGAACTTCCCAGAGAGATACGACAAGCTTCCACCCTGCAGAAGAAAATGGTAGGTGGTGTAAATACTAAATCCATAAACTCTAAGACATAGTTGTGAGTTGGACACAACATTCCAGATCCTTAGTCACAAGCACAAATACTGGAACTAATGGAACGAACAATATATTTGTAAAAACCGTTAAAGTATCATCACGATTCTGGAATATCCGTATTTCATAGTCAGGGAGTATACGTGAAAAAAAAAGGGGGGGGGGATTAATGCCACAATAACAGATCACGAATTACCATACATATTTTGTGGTTATATGAAAGTTAAATCAACTTTACGAGAGATAAAAACGAGACAATTACAAATTAATGGCAATTGTTGGACAGAACAAAGTAAACGTATAAAACGATCAGTGTCAGTATTGGAAAAGGTGATCCTAAAAGCGGCCATTCGCTGGTTCGGGGATCTGGAAATCGGAAACGAAATAATTTAAGTTTAGATAATTCAATTCAGTTTGCTGAGAAAACGTTAAATAACAAATCTCTATAAAACAAATTAACAAACTTAGGTTTATTGTTTGTAGTTATGCACAAAGCTACAAAGGGGTTATCTGTGCTCTGCCCACCGGGTATCGAAACTCGGAGTTGGGTTAAGCTACACATTATCGAGTAATTGGCAGATTAAAAAAAGTTTAAAGAGCATAATACTGAAACTAAACTATTAGGTCGTCTAGAGATTAATGTCACATTTTGGAACACTTTCATTAACCACCACCGAAAAAACGTACATCGCGTATAATAGTTAAACGAACCGCCTAAACGTCACGTTAGTTTAGGCTATATAATGTGTACAGTTGAGTGTACTGTAATACCTTATAGTGATGCACACGCCGAGACAGATATTCGGCATGTAATGCTGTTTCAATACGATCAGCAAAATAGCGCCTCTATAGCCACAAATAATATCAAA
>NW_013673465.1:19651-22059 GCF_000517525.1 Limulus polyphemus
GAACAACTTTTACAATCGTTGATCGGTTTAAATAAAGATTTTAATTGTGTATTATATACGTTGTTCGTTTGTGGATTTTATTATCCTAAATATGTACACAAGTTTCTTGAATTTTAATCTTTTAATATATAAATAGACAACCTTCTTATATATGGACCTTAAAATACAAGATCCCCGTTTCTCCATTACCTTAGTTGTAACACGCGAAAGGATAATTAAATATCATAAATTAAGAGACAAAATATAGTTAAGTTAAAAACTTAATTTCCGCACCTAAATGCCATTTGTACGGTTTTATCCTATCAAATCCAAAGAAGGGAAGACCAAGGGTTGAATCTTTTACAATCCATTACCTTTGAGGGCTTGAGTAACTAACTAAAAACTTACAATTGAGTTTAAAATTCTCAACAGGTCAATTTTTATTTCTTCAGGGCAGAAGTGTGATAATAAAAGTAACAGTGGTTGATGGGCATACCAAGTCCGAGATATGATTAAGTTTCGAGATATGACTTTTAATATCTCTCATAGAATTCATTAGAATTTTCTTGTGTGAATTTCGTAAACCACTTTAGTATATGATGACCACCACCTTCTCTTCTGAGAAATGTTGACTCTTTCACTTAAACCAGAAGTCCAAGTGAGTATCTGATGACCACCACCTCCTTTCTTGGGAATCGTGACTCTTTCACTTAATCTATGATACCAACTGAGTATATGATGACCACCACCTCCTTTCTTGGGAATCGTGACTCTCCATAATACCAACTGGGTTTTCAATTACCTCCACCTTCTTTTATGGGAATCTTGAATCTCTCACTCAATCTAGAATATTTATTAAGTATATGATGACCATCACGTGCTTTCTTCGGAATATCGAATCTCTCATTTAACTCTACATACCAATTTAGAATATATTTACTTTGTTCGATTGATGCATTTTATTACTTCCTTTAGATATAACATGTTACTCATTTATTAATTTCATACCTTATATCAACTATTCGACATATTTGACCCATAACGTTTTTATACCTGCAGCAAAACAACGATTTCTGCCGCTTCTAATTTTGAACTGACAGACTAGAATAAAGGCAGTTGGTCAACAACACGCACTGCCAACTCTTGGACTACTCTTGTCTGACCGTATAGTGGGATTTGTCCGTCAGTCTTAGAGCGCATTCACAGACCCCGAAGTGCGGAGCGCGTTTTTGTGGCAATAGGATGCGAACCACAAACATTCGGATTCACAGTCCCAGCGCTATTACCACTAGGCCACGCCTGACTTAAAATGGTTTACACAGTGTTTTTGGGTATAACAATTGTCTTGTATAATGAAAAGTATTTCATTAACTTTTTAAAAATTAGCACAGTGTTTTAGCCTACAAAAAAAATAACAACATAAATTATGGACTTATACCAGATGTTATACAAATTATGGACTTACACCAGATGTTGTCATTTTTATCCCTCCCAAAATGTCAAAATAATGAAGATTTATTTGTTGATGAAACATGGATCTGTTGAAGTAAAATAATCTTACGGAGATTGTTTTTCAAAGGACAAACAAGTAAATGATAACATTATTTCAATAGAAAAAAGTTGTTTATATATATTGTTACATTACATTTAACTAGTAATTATTGGTACCAGTGTTGTTAAATTTCCCTATTCAGATTACATTTGTCAATTCATTACTTATATGAATTGTTAGATTACACTTGATAAGTGACTATTTATATGGATATTTGAATTACACTTGATAAGTGACTATTAATATATATTTAACAATTACATTTGACAAGTTACTATTTTATGGATTGTTAGATTACACTTGACAAATGACTAATTATATGGATTTTTTAAATTACACTTGACAAAGTGACTATTTATATGAATTGTTAGACTGTATTTAGCAAATTATTTTTATACATCGTTTGCTTACACTTATTAAATTATTGTTATATAAACTGCTAGGTCACACTGAAGTTACTTTTTGTATTTATCTACATTACGCTTAAGCTATTATTTTTCACATTGCTAGATTACACTTGCAATGAGAAAATTTATGTGACTCAAAAGATTACATTCGGCATGATATTATTTATGTAAGTTGTTAAATTACTTTTGCAAGTTGTAATAACAAATACAAATATTAGACACCACGAGGGGTGATTCTATGAGCTTAATTTGAGAGGCGGGGCAAACAAGATGGCTAGAAGTAGAGCGGGCATGCCCCACCTCAACCCCTCTAGATGTTCAGTTGAAATATTAAAAAAGTATGTGATTTGATGCATTTTTGCAGTGGCGTTCCCTTTTTTTAAGTTATGGTCTACTATCTGAAACAAATTCGATGACGAGGAACCCACTTTGAGACTAATAATGGCTGGAGACGGCTTAAATGGGTAATG
>NW_013673465.1:22690-33740 GCF_000517525.1 Limulus polyphemus
TTTTGCAGTGGCGTTCCCTTTTTTTAAGTTATGGTCTACTATCTGAAACAAATGTTTACCATAATTAAACTGAGTTTAATACCTTGACGTTTATTTACTTCTAAGATACTATTAAATAATTGTTAAGCGTTAAACTTATTTTTATTAAGATATATGCCCCCGAGTAGTACAGCGGTATGTCTGCGGACTTACAACGCGAGAATCCGGGTTTCGATACCCGTGGTGGGTAGAGCACAGATAGCGCATTGTGTAGCTTTGTGCTTAACTTCAATAACAAAACAAACAAACATTAAGATATATACCCTTTTATTAGTGCATGTAAGTTAGCGAAAACTCGTGAACCTTTTCCCGATATTGTTTTGAGCATGTAGTTTGTGTAGGTCAGGTTCGTAGACTTTTCCCATCTTCTCTAGCAGTACCGTTTGTTGTTTATCTCGAATGTTTTGCTTCATCTCCTAATTTCCTTCTTCCTTGTTTCAACAGAGCACTGACAGGTCACCCTTCTTAAGTTATTCATGGGCATTTCACAAAAGTACTTCCTAATATGAACCAAGATAAGAACAGGGGAAAATTTATGATTAGGACGATAGGGCAGACGTCCATTAGCCTTTTTTATGTGATAGTTACTGACATTTCGTTGCGACATAAAAATGTGTTTTTAGGGTTATTTACTTGTTTGTTTCAGAATTTTCACCCAAAGCTACACAACAATTATTTGCGTACAGCCATCTCTGATTTTGAAGTTATAGAATAGAAGGAAGACAGCTAGTCAACAACTCACAAAGCCAGTTCTGTAGTATTGTAATTACCTGGAGTAAAATGAACAAAACTTGTTGACGTTAGTATTGTATAAACTTAGACAAAATCAATTTTAAAGAGCTCAGTACACCGGTGCAAAATATAGTTTCCTTTCTCCGTTAAGCACAAAGAATGATTAATGTTTGCTGTGCCCATCGTAGGAATCGAACTCCGAATTATAGCGAGATAAGCCCTCAAGCTTACTACTGAACCACTGACAGGCGCAAAATACATAGTAAATACACAGCAAATTTAAATTACATTTACATTTGAACAAAATTAATACCAAAATATTCACAGCATAATATTCGTTAAATCTGGGCAAAGGCTATACCAATTGTTAAGGTGCTATTATTAATGTTTTTGTTGCGTGTTTTTTTTTGGTTTTTTTTCGCGGAAAGCAACACAATAGGTTATCTGCGATCTATCACCCGCGAAGAATCGAATCCCACGTTTTGGTGTTGTAAGTCTGTAAACTTACCGCTGACTCACTAGGGGACGTTATTATTGTTACTCTTATTTGAAATGGTTTATTCCAGAAAGAAAACTGTTGTATAGATTGGTACACCGTTTTGTTTTCATAATATATCGACAGGATTAAAGACGGAGGATAAAGGAATCTACCCAAGAAAGTTCAAACAGTTCAAAGGGGGGGGGGGAAGACTTACGTAAATAATATTTGTTGGTACGATTCAGGCATTTCGCTTAAAGGTTCATTGCGATGTAAGGTCAATAATGAACGAGATTTCTCCTTATAACAGCGAAATGTGAATACATTTTACGAGAGGAGAAATATTCTTATAGGTTTAATACCATGATATGTTTTAATCCTAAATCTGTACGTAAGAATTTTTGTAAAAGCAGCGTGTTTGTGAAAGTTTTTCAACTAAAAAACCAAAGTTTTGACGATAAATAATTTATAAATTATATAACTATGTTGGCAAACGTTACGTGATTATTCTGATAGCAATTTACTTCCATGCATATATGGGACAAGAAACAATCATATGACATACAGAAATTCATAAAAAGATCAGACGGACTCATAGTGCATTATAAATTCTACTCAAGCTAGTTTTCGTAAGGCACTGTTACAATTGTTAACAAATCAGATATGGCTTCAGCTTTTCTTAATTGAGGGAAAGGAGAAAGTGAGACAAAATCTAAAATGAAATTTATGGACAACATTAGATTGCGAGCAACGATATCTCAGAGGGTTAGCCCCCCTAGTCCCACCACTAGCGCCGGCCTTGAAAGAAATTGATAATATCGTGTATCTATAATTATACGCAAGATGTATAACAGTTTTTAGCCCCGGCATAGCAGCTCGTAGAACGACTTTGAGTTTTTTTTTCTTTTCAATCGCGGCATAACGGCTCTGAAATTAATTTTTCTTTTAGCTCATAGCTCAGTCATCTCTCGACCGATTTTAGATCTAAGTACAGTTTGGACTCAAAATGTCAAACACTTTCGATTGATGTATTTATCCACGCCCAAGTTCTCATAGATTACTTTTTTCTAATCCTGCCTAAAAGAATTTCGATTTGAGGGTCGGCTGGTAGCGATCCTGATGAGTAGTGAAATTGAAGCAGGTATACGAGCGCCCCACGTTTGGTATTGCAGGCGTACAAAAATGTACTAATAAAAAGTGGGAAAAAGGTCTCATGGATTAATTTACTCTAATCCTGTCTAAAAGAATTTCAAGTGCTGGCGCTATTGAGGATTCCCTCTTGTTTTGTTTAAAAATACTGAAGTTTACACGTTTGCTGTTCTTCATCTTTAAGCAGGGTAGTGACAAACAAAACACAACTAAATTAATACATGAATTCATCAAATAGACTAGATGCACTTACGCAGGGTCCCCTATAGTGTTCTATTTCAAGAGTAGATAAAACCAAAATTAAGAGTAACAATTTTTTTTATTTCTTGCTTTTGAAGTTCATATGCCATGCTGTGTTGTGGCCTACAAAGTGCATCATTCTTCTTCTCGTGATTCATGGCATGCACACGTTCTACTGACGTCACGACAGTAAAACTACAACTTCAGAGATTCCTATAGTTCAGGCACGGCCGTCTCTAATTTCCCCGAAAGAGGGCTGAAGGCCGCCTGGAGGGGTCACCTATTTTAACCACTCGCACCACTATACAGTAGTATGTTGCAATTTGCACTGTCAGTAAAACGTACATATGCCATAAATCACGAGAAGAATTATAGACTCTGTAGCCTACAACACAGCATAACATATTCAATGACGAGGAACCCACTTTGAGACTAATCATGCTTGGAGACGGCTTGAATGGGTAATGAAGAAAAACTGTAATATAAGTTTAACATAACGGCAAATGCACAACATTTCGACAAGGTTTTGTCATCATCACGTATGGCATATGAACTTCGAAAGTAAGAAATCGAAATATTCGTTACTCTTTATTTGGTGTAATTTGCTCTTAAAACAGAACACTTTCAGGGCCCTTGCTGTGTGATAATAACAACACAATGCCTGCACTGTATGATAATAACAGACTCGCACTGTGTGATAATAATATCAACAGCACAACACCTGCACTGTGTGAGCAATAATAACAACAACACTTGCACTGTGTGAGCAATAATAACAACAACACTTGCACTGTGTGAGCAATAATAACAACACAACACTTGCACTGTGTGAGCAATAATAACAACACAACACTTGCACTGTGTGAGCAATAACAACAACAACACAACATTTGCACTGTGTGACAACAATAACAACACAACATTTGCACTGTGTGACAACAATAACAACACAACGACTGTACTGTGCGATAACAACAACACAATGACTGTACTGTGTTATAACAACAACACAACGAGTGTACCAACAAAGTACCGAGAAGTGTATCACAACATTGAAAATTGTATTAAATCAAAAATAGCTTTTATAACCGTTAAGTAACTTTATAGTGTATTAATTTGTGGTGAAAAATATTTATATATTTAGAAGGAAGTGGGTGTAACAGTGCAGGCAACAAGTCTATTGATTTTGAGCGAAGAGTTTAATGTCTCGAGCATCTACTTGTTAACCTTTCCGTACTTTAACACGGTCACAGAACTCTTCTGACCTTGTTCTAATATAATGCGGTCACAACTGCATCAACTGCTTAGGTAAAGATAACATAAACATGTAGAATGCAGTTTAAAATACTAACTCGTCTCTTTATTCCTGACAAGTTGTGGAAAATTTACCAATATAGATGTCGCTTCCGAACTAAAGATTAAAATATATTAAACCAGAATTCTAATTAAATATAAATAAATGAATAAATCCTCTAACGGAAAACATATTTTTTTGTTGTAATTATGTCCTTTAAATTTTTGGGGGCAAATTTCATTACATATATTTGTACAGTTATATATAGTGAATGTATGAAGCATAAAAGTCAAATGTGTTTTTGAACTCTTATGTCCCCAGGTGGGACAGCGGTAAGTCTTCGGATTTGCAATGCTAAAATCAGGGATTCGATTCCCCTCGGTGGACACAGCAGATAGTCCGATGTGGCTTTGCTATAAGAAAACATACACACACTTGAACTCTTATTTTGGTAGACCTCATTATATTCGTTTACATTTATACAGAGTTTGAGCACGTTATATTAAAACAATTTTGGAGTCTCGCCACGTCTTTCGTGTTTTGAACCCTGATGAGGGAGATTGCAAGAAGTCTTCCCCAGACCCCCCCCCCCCTTTGCTGTCTAACATACTCAAAATACGGTTGTACTCATTGATCACACATGTTGATAACACAATAACTTAACTTAAAACTAATATATTAAAAGTTACGAATGTACTTCCTGGGTTGTCTTGAAACATGAAAGTATTAAGACTTCAGCAACCATCATTTGAGAAATGACAGGTTCATAGCAGTATTAAGACTTCAGCAACTATAATGTGAAGATTTATAGGTTCAATATATATATACATACACACACACACACACGTTCCAAACGAATACAACAACTGTTATTCATATTTGTACTGGTCAAAAAATTCAAGTGCCTCTTATAAGTTTTATTTAAGCTGATAACTAGAGAACCTGTTAGAAATACCATGAAAGTTGTTCTCTCCTACGTACACACACAGAAAACTATTAAAGTTGAAACATTAACTAGTTACCTTGTAATTGTATGATAGAAAAACTTGTTGGTCAGATTACAGCAGAGTGACATGACATATTCAAGGAGGGTTATAATCAGATCCACCTACACTATGTAAATAATTACGTAGTGTCATACTTGGAATTTTACACTCTAACATACAATACTCTCTATTTTACGGTTTTAAAAACATACAAATAAAAGTAAGTTGCAAACGAATTACACTCAATAAAAAACTTGCTTTCACCGCAATATAGAACAATACACACTCGACCGTAGCATCTAGCTCACTGGTGTCGTACAAGTTTCTGTTAAACGTTGCGTCAAGCGCAGCTGTATCTTATTCTTACAACGCAGAACTTTTTGTTTCTTATCGAAATGTGCTTTAAAATTATTGTGATTCTGTTTTGTAGCTGAATATTATAGTTTTCAAAAATGTTAAACTAATACATATAAAGATGTGTTATACTTATATTACCTACACAAAAAATATACAAAGTTATTTCTATAAACACAACTAATCGTGTAATTTCTTCTTGATAAGATGATCTATATACAAATACCATCAGTGACCAATTTCTAACTTCTCTTAACAATGAATCATTATTATTATTTATTTACAAATTATTTTATACTTTATTTAATGTTGTATGCCATTTCTCCCCCTTTTTTACTTTGTAACAAGGTGTGTCATTTTTTAAAAATCCATTAAGCATGCCAATCTGTGCTTTTTGTGGGTATTCTTTTTATTAGTGTGCATAACCCTTAGAGGACTTTCGTTCCGAGTTATTTCTATTCGATATCTTTGGTGTGTACATCTAGAATGTATGTAGCCCTTAGAGGAGATGTCTTTCGAGTTATTTACTACTCGATAATTTTGATGTGTACATCTAGAATGTGCGTAACCCTTAGAGCACTTTTGTTCCGAGTTATTTACTACTAGATAGTTTTGATATGTACATCTAGTAATGTAACCCTGAGAGGAGTTATTTTTCTGAGTTATTTACTATTCAATCAATAGCTTTCGTATGTACATCTTATGAAAAATGTGTTTTATACCTTTATTAAATTTCATTATTCTCAGATTGTTTTAAAAATGTTAAACATATAAGCATTAGAAACTAATCGTATCGAATGTAGTATTTTGTTACCACAATAAAAACACATATGTTATTTTGCACATAAAAATACCCTAAAAAGTGTATTATATAAACATATAGCCCTTTAGGTTAAGAATATAGCTTGAAAGCGTAAATAAGAGATCTAATAAATGTGAATGTGAGGATAACTATATATTTTTTTGCATTCTTTGATCAACCAGGACCAAACATGGTGAAAAGTTTCAGTACGTGAATGTGAGGATAACGATATTTTTTGCATTGTTTGGTGAACCAGGACCAAACATTGTGAATAGTTTCTGTACGTGAATGTGGGAGAAACTTTTATTTTGCATTCTTTGATCAACCAGGACCAAACATGGTGAAAAGTTTCAGTACGTGAATGTGAGGATAACGATATTTTTTGCATTGTTTGGTGAACCAGGACCAAACATGGTGAAAAGTTTCAGTACGTGAATGTGAGGATAACGATATGTTTTGCATTGTTTGGTGAACCAGGACCAAACATGGTGAAAAGTTTCTGTACGTGAATGTGGGAGAAACTTCTCTTTTGCATTCTTTGGTCAACCAGGATCAAACATGGTGAAAAGTTTGGAGTATTCAGCTATGGTCCAATCTATTACTTTGTAAAGAAAATATTTAATTTTTGTAACGTAAGATAATGATCTTCATGTAGTGATAGAACATGTAACCGATTCCAATATATGGTGGTTTGAAGATGTATATACTAAATGTACTTGCGCAGAGGTCCCCAATAAATAAGTTTAAAAAATAAAAATCTTAAAGCTAGCTCTTATCATTCATATAGTTATCAAGATTTCTCTTAAACTCATTTAAATTTACTGCCTCTACAACATCCGAAGGCAATCCATTCCAAAGGCCAACCACGATGTTAGAAAAAACTATCTTAGCTGAAGATGACTCCTACCTTGCCAAAATTTATATTTGTGTCTACTAGTCCTACTATTATCGTCGTTAAATATGAAAAAATGATGATGTATCAACACACTCAATTCCCTTAACAATTTTAAACACATCAATCAGATACCCTCTAATTTTTCTTTTTTTAAGAGAAAACAATTTCAGAGATCTTAATCTCTCCTCATATAATAACCCCTCCATCTCGGGTACCATTTTAGTAACCATCCTCTGAATTATTTTCAACAATTCAATGTCCTTCCTAAGATAGAAAGACCAAGACTAAACACAATTATCCAAATGTGGCCTAAAATGAATGATTTTGAACGATATATACTATTAGTAATCAGCTAGCTAAAAATGCTTACCTTTAAATTTAAGCATTATTCTTGATGTGTTAAATATCTCTAAACGTAAGCATGATTTCTCATTGGTCGCAATTTTCTTTAATATCCAAATATAAAATATTATCTTTAAGAAACTATCATTAGACCTACACCAAATCCGCAGATTTAAGCTAAATGTTCTTATGGATATTTAAAAATATAACATCTAAAATTATAAAAATGTTTTATTTACCACTTTTTGACATCATCCAGTTGTAGAAGGTGATTGGATATTGAAAAGGATACGTTAAGTAACGAAGCATGGTTGAGCCTTACACCTGGATAGATTTCCACTTCGAAATTGTCTTCAGACTTGTCTTCTAAAAAGGTAAATATTAATATATATATATATATACACACACACTCAACAGAATGCCTTATGATAGTAGCGCAGATGAAACATTTAAGGCTTACTAAGAATACCTGGAGAACGTTTATATGTAGTACAATTTGAGAACAAAATAACAAACAGATTACAGAAAATCGTGGCCTGGAACAGATATATAATAAGAACAAGTTGGCTGGTCTGTCTCTTGCCCAGATTCATTAAAAATAACAATACATTTTTGGGATATTTTATGGATTTCTTTATTTAGATAAGAATGGTGTTGCTGATTGAAAATTCTGGAAATACTAACCTGTCAAGTTACCTAAATATAGCAAGATACGAATTCCTGTCTTACAATATTCGATGTAGTAGTAGTGCATTAATACCAGTAATAGGAAAATTATAATAACTCATTCTGTGCTTGTATTATTAAAAGTTTAAGAAACGTAGTTTAAGTAGTAAATACAACCAATGTATGCATGACCTTTTTAAAAAAAAATCCGCCAGTGTTAGACCCCCCCACCCACACACACACAAAAATAAACATTTGTAGCTTACCTGGTTATAGTATCCTAGCTGGATAATATTGTTTCACTCGGTAAAACCAAAAGAATTAGTAATCAACAGTGACACATACACTCGTCGGTTAGTTTGAATTTTGTTGGTTGCATCATAAATAAGTCACACAACGTTAACTCTGACACAGTTAATGCGATAGAGAACTACTGCCCCAGCGGTAAGCGTCTAAAGTGGGTCATATAAAAGTAAAGATCTACAGTAATGACGGATCAAAGGTAACAGAACCGGCTAGCCCGATCAGTACTTCTAGTCTATTTCTCACACGTGAAACTGGCTTATTTCAAACTGTCACGGGCAGAAAACTACGCAGCTCCAAACTAGTAAGCTTCTTCTCAATATAGGTCATCCACTTTCTGATAGGTGGTGGTCAACTAAGCAAAAACATCCTCCACCAGTTCCCACAGACTTACCTTTTGAAAGCACGGCTCCGATTGGAGGTTAAAACGAATTGAAATGAGCTTTCATAATTCGCCCCTCCTTCAAATTTCGCAATATTGTTTGTTTCTCTTTTACAGTTTTGACCAGGTGTGTGTATATCAAAGCTACTAAACGCGTTCTAGTAGAAAAGTAGCTCTGATGACGGATAATATGCAGTATTAAGAAGAATGTTTTGCAAACCGACAAAGCTAAAAGAAGTATCATTTTGTCTCATTCTAACACAATAACATCAGGTATTGATTCAGAATATGGGCTTACTTTAAAAAATAATACATATATATAAATAAAATCACTTAATGCTTTGTTAATTATTACTTTTTACTTTACGGATATGATTAAAAGACACGCTGCTATTTGATTTAACTGATTTTTCTGGGATAATACGAAAATTGTGCAGGCCGGTAAAAGTATATGCACTATGAAAGGGTGCCAATTTTTTTGGTAGGGGTGTTTATTTAAAAAAAAGGGTAATCAAAATCAGTTAACTCGTATTCACTACTATTATTCTTCACTGTGATCACAATAAACAAGTAAAGAAATATATAAAACCCTTTGCCGGCACAATATTATTAACTATGCACACAGCGTAAATTACTACATAATAGTTCTTTAAATTGTTAGTAACGCATTAGCAACCTTTTCAAAGTTACTTAAAATAAATACAATCAAGCGTTGAGCAGGCCCTCTACAGAATGCAATAAGCAAGTACCGTTGCACAATAAATTATTGTAAAGTAACGAATGTACGTATAATACTTACTTTCAACTGACAAGACAATTTTCCACATATAAATGCATGTATCTATATAATATAAATAATCTGACGTGCATATTTTCTCTCTATTAGTTACAAAATTAGCTGTAAATTACCAGTTGCATTTACCTTCATGAAGAAATTGATAAACGATATGTAGAGCAAATGATACTAAACAGAAAGGTAATATCCTAAACTTGTAACTATTACCAACAAAAGAGTTGTTACGTCTCTGATCGTTTGTTAATTTCCCGTAAAAATTCTTCCCGAGGAACTTCAGCGATACAAGTCCTTTCTTAAATAAAACTAGTTTATTCTTCCTCAATACAACTTTGCAACACACAGAATTTCTACAGTCACTTTAACTTAAACA
The DNA here is from genome assembly GCF_000517525.1 of Limulus polyphemus. Classification (NCBI taxonomy): domain Eukaryota; kingdom Metazoa; phylum Arthropoda; class Merostomata; order Xiphosura; family Limulidae; genus Limulus; species Limulus polyphemus. The sequence continues at coordinate 32,519 of NW_013673465.1, forward strand.
CACGCTATAATTCACAAAGATTTACACACTTAACTTACGGCTTGGCTCGATTATCCCCCGTTATCAATTTATCTGCCGGCTTATATACTAAAAATAGAGCGCATCTAGCAAACGTGAGGTTCCCGGATCCTTCTAGAATCTCACCACGTGTTACCAGCGTACCGTGACTTCCGCTATCGTAACAGAGTAATATAGTAGTACCGTAGTTCAGGGCTACAATATGGCTCGGTCCTCAAATTGGGCAGATTAGAAAGCGTAACTAAGAGGACCCTACAAAGGGGTTTGCTAATAGGAGATATTACCAGTATCAAGTTGTAAATACATTCAACCCTAGATATTGTACGGAAATAACGTTACTGTCACGTACTTGATCATGAAGTCCGTGTGTTTTCTACATTGCGCTATATTTCTCATGTCAGTGTACTATGTGACAAATTTAATATCGTGTCAGTTTACTAATTGGCAAATTTAACATCGTGTCAGTGTATTATGTAACAAACAAATTTAATCTTATGTCAGTGTACTATATAACAAACAAATTTAATCTTATGTCAGTGTACTATGTAACAAACAAATTTAATTCTTTATTACGCTTTCATCTTTAAGTCTGTTTGTTTGTTTGTAATTAAGCACAAAGCTACATAATGGGCTATCTGTGCTCTGCCCACCAAGGGTATCGAAACCAGGATTCTAGCATTGTAAGTCCACAGACATACCGCTGTGCCACTGGGGGGCCATCTTTAAGTCATTCCGAAGGTAGGGTGGAAATAGTGTGTCATAACTTTAGACAAAGGAAAGCAGGGGTATTTAATATTTGAAGACACTGTGTTATAGAATATGCAAACCTGGAAATTTGTGCTTTTACATATGAATCTAAATTCGCATTGTTTGGCCACTATCAACAACAGTTTGTTCGACGTGAGAGGAGAGTACAGTATTGTTGCATATCTGGTCGTTTGTTAATTTCCGATGTTACGACAGCGGAAGTCACGTGACACTAGTCATGAGATTTTAGAAAGATCATATCCGTTCGTGAAGCCTCGAGTGTTCTCCAGACGCCCTCTATTTTCGTATATATAAGACCGGCGAGAAGTGACGGCATATATATATGAATAATTGCAGATTGAAGAGGGAGAGATGGACAATTGAGTCAAGTGCGGTAGTAAAGTGCGTGAATCGTTCGTTGTGAATTATAGCGTGTGTTTAAGTTAAAGTGACTGTG
>NW_013673466.1:0-2170 GCF_000517525.1 Limulus polyphemus
TAATTAATTGACGTGGCTTTCAGTCTTTAGTGTAGTAACTTAAAGTAAATAATTAATTGACGTGGTTTTCGGTCTTTAGTGTATTAACTTCAAGTAAATAATTAATTGACGTGGCTTTCAGTCTTTAGTGTAGTAACTTAAAGTAAATAATTAATTGACGTGGCTTTCAGTCTTTAGTGTATTAACTTCAAGTAAATAATTAATTGACGTGACTTTCATTCATTAGTGTATTAACTTTTTTTATAGAAACAGGACTTTTATTAACTTTCATTCAAGATATTTGGAATACATTACAAAGGAATATTTCTGTTGTTAAGGTCATCAAGTGATTTATTTTATTTCTATGAAACGTAACTCATTTCGTTTGCTTCTTCACATGTCTCTGATCTGAACCTAATCATTACAGTTTTATGAGAAGTTCTTTAACTTCCACAGATATTGATTGATAAGTACCGGTTACCTGCGCCGAAGTCTTTCCACACAGAATCAGTTTTTGCCTTCGTGATCATTACATTGAATCTGTACCATTAATAGATCAAATATTCGATAAAAAGAAAAAGAAAACCTTAAGAATTGTGAATATTATGATAAACGTTCACCGTCCATATCACACAAAGTATTCACTACCACCTGACGTACCCTTTCAACATACAGGGAAGACAAAAACCAAACAAACTAAAAAAACCGTGGCATGTATTTAGTTCTTAAAGGAAAGATGAACTTTCTTAAACTGAGTTTTTCAGGGATATTGATATCCCCCCTTGGATCAGCTAGCAGGAAAGAAAATTTTGCTAAGATCGGGGGTTAAAAGAAATTTTGGAGTTAATTCATATTTGATGTGGAGATGTCAGGGAGCCCAGGAAGCAGAGAGAAGACTAAGGCTGATGATGACATTGATGATAAGAAGCAAGATGACAACACTCGACAAAGCATATCTCAATAAACGCCCTATAAACAGGGTCACGTAGTGGCTGGGATCTATAAATCCAAGAGTGCCGAGGAATTTAAAGTGTGGGGGAGGGGACGGGCGATCCCCGACAGGGAAGACCTCAGCGTCCCCAAGGATGATATAGGGGGTCAGATTCCTAACGTGACACCCTTTATCCCACTCCGCTGTAAGCTCTAAGGATACTTGTCAAGTCTGGCAACGATCGATCCAGTTATAAGTGAACACACAACACAGACTTTTGTTAAATAATGGTTCAGAGATGAACACTGAATTAGCTGAATATTTAAGGAAAACGAAATAAATCAAGTCTAGCTGACGAGTTTAGGCCTAACCATAGACATCGTGAATGAGTTGTCTATTTGAGGAGAAGATAGAAAGCATGTTTAGCTATCACAGATCTTATAAATTAGCCTATATGAATAATTTGCATCGGAAAGAGCTGTTACATTCTCTTCCCAAAGGCGATCATTGTTTGGTAATATCACATTACCTACAAAACCACATACAATGTTAAAATATAGTTCTGATACATGCAGTTCCACTGCGAATTTATATCAGGTGTGGTTGTCACGTTACTTTCTAATCTGCATATTAAAATAGTTTCAATACAACCAAGCATACAACTTGAGGAAAAAATGGTTAGCCTCTATACAAGTAAGCAGCTTACAATTTCACCCGCCCCCCAGTGGTACAGCGGTATGTCTGCAGACTTATAACGCTAGAAACCAGGTTTCGATACTCGTGGTGGGCAAAGTACAGATATTCCATTGTGTTTAACTTCACACAAACAAACAAATACAATTTCACCACAACAGGGTAAGCAGAATTTAGTTTACCACAAAAGCCATAAAAAATCTCTACAAAGTGGAACTATCTAATAATGTGAGTGGAGTAGAGTAAACCTACTGAAATTGACCATGAATATCGTAATGTGCTCTATATAATGGAACTATATAATAATGTGAGTAGAGTAGAGTAAACCTAGTGAAATTGACCATGAATACCGTAATGTACTCTATATAATGGAACTATCTAATAATGTGAGTAGAGTAGAGTAAACCTAGTGAAATTGACCATGAATACCGTAATGTACTCTATATAATGGAACTATATAATAATGTGAGTAGAGTAGAGTAAACCTAGTGAAATTGACCATGAATATCTTAATGTACTCTATATAATGGAACTATATAATAATGTGAGTAGAGTAGAGTAAACCTA
>NW_013673466.1:3000-9122 GCF_000517525.1 Limulus polyphemus
AAACCACTGAAAATATCAGTAAACGTACTTTCTTTTGCTCTCCGCCTGGGATCATCATATAGTATTAAAATCCAGAAACTAGCCTCTTCTAATGTTTTATGTGGAATGAAACTGTTGGTTAGAATCTTCAACTCACATTGTATGGGTCGCGAGATTGAAACTCGGCGCCGATCATGCTAGCCCTTTCAGCCGTCGGGGCGTTATAATATGACGGTCAAGCCCACTATTCGTTGGTCAAGAATTGGCGGTGGGTCTTATTGGCCTTTTGCCTTCGTGCATTCTGTAATTTAAATTTAGGAACGTCGGTACATATTCTCACTGGCTTTGCCATAAACAAGAAAGAAACGAATACATATTCCAAAGATAGAGTTGAAGTCTCTGAAAATCCGTATTCTCACCAAACATATCCATTGTATTATATTTTCCTCGAGGGAAGTGTGTAACATAGGCTTTCGGACAGTTTTCTGGTTCAGATAATAAATTCAGTAAAAGGAAGACGTGGATTAGGAAAAACATCATCCAAATCTGACAGCAAGGATGTATTTTGTTATGATTTCGAGAATAATGTGAAAGAGAAAATCTTTTCCTACAAAAGAACTAAGACAAAGACGTAAGAGCTTTATTCGGTTAAGTAAAACAGCATGTGAAAATACCAATAACTAGAAGAGAGAGAAAAAATAATAAAAGTTTGGCATATAGCCAAAATCAAATTCCTCTTTGCTAAGCGTAAGATAAGTTTAGCATTACTGACGCGTATTGTTAGACAAGTTGAACACGTACGTTTGTGTCAGAATATTTAGTTTCTAGACTTTAATACGAATTATTTGTATTGTCTTGTATACTCACGGTAATGTTTTGAGGATTATGCAAACCGATGTTATAACGTGAAGGTTAATCAAGACTGAAGACAGACATGATTTAAAATCACTTTGATGCAACAGAGAAACGTAAAAGTAAATATGATAAAAAATACAACGTAGAAACCCAAAGACTGAACGTGATAATACAAAGACAGAACGTGATAATACAAAGACTGGACGTGAAAATATAAAGACTGAACGTGAAAATACAAACAAAACAATAAAAATACATCTTTTATAATAATATCAATGCAGAAGTTATTATGAAGTGCCACCATCTTTCACATTACGGTTTGCTAGTAACAATGAATGAATGGTGGCATTAATTAAGGCTTCGGTGGCTGATAAGCCAGTTAGTTACGGAATAACTCAGTAAACCAAACCATCTCAATGTATGTTGTTTAATGATTAGTAAGCTTAATAGCTTTTAAATCAAGAGTTTTTCGAAAGAAAACACATACTGATCGTGAATTTGACGTCAGCTCGTCATGAGACTCAACAAATAGAGATTATACTAATACTTTATTGGCTATAGCTAAGGTTAAATATAGTTGAAAGATCGGATAAGAAAATACATCATCTGGAAAGCTGTATGGATAAAAAAAAGAAGGTTATTCTATTATTTTGAGTAAAAAGGATGCATATACATCTAGTTATGGGTAAGTTTAATTTTTTACCAGGAAAAAAAATACTACAGTGCTACAAGATAGAATTAAACCAACTGTAGTTGAGAAAGAAGTAGCTGGAGTGTAGATTGTTTGAATTGTAATAGTCTTACAGGAAGGTTCCTTGAGCTATAAATTTAATTATTGATGTGCCTTTACAAGGCACATAAGACGGTGCTTTCGAAATCCGGTTCCGTTGGTGGGAAATGACGAGTTTGTTAGGATTAAATTTATTTATTTATTTTCTTTTTTATCTATAGCAAGTCACATTGCGCTATCGGCTGTGTCCACCGCGGGGAATCGATCCCTGGATTTTAGTGCTGTAAGTGCACAGACTTACCGTTCTTCCACCGGCGGGCTTATGTTTATTAGAGACGTGTATGGAGTTCCAGAAGTCCTATTTAAAAAGTAAGAGAACTGAAATAGAACTGAACTTTTCTGGAACTTTTTCCTGTAAATTATCTACATTAATATCATATACCATTGGTGTATCAAGAACGAATCTATTTGTAATATAGGAAACTAGTGCTAGGAGAGACTTTGGCAAGACTAGCTACTCCTAAAGATCAAGCTTTGATCTTGTCCAAAAAAGGTAAAATCCCTGGATACAGGAGTTAATAAAATTCACGAAAAGAGTTCCGAAATAAAAACTGCAACTATAATAATTACCCGATGGTGTAAGTTAAAATTATTTACGCCCCCCCCTAGTAGCTTAGCGGCAAGTCTGAAGGCTCACCCCGCTAAACCCGGGTTTTAATACTCGTGGTGGGCAGAGCACAGACAGCACATGGAGTAGCTTGGTGTTTAATAACAAACCAGTTATTCACAATTCATCTTAAACTGGGTTCAAAGAGAATCAGAATCAAGGAACTCAACTTTTTTCCTTTTCCCTAAACAAACTCGTCTGTTGGATATGACAACAGGATTGGAGGAAGTTGTCAGAAAAATAGTTATTCAGTTAACACGAAAGTATGATAACAGAAAACAAATGGCTCAAGAAACTAACAGTTGGAAATCATTTTGTTATAGGAGCTGTTACTTCCATTTTCCGCAAAAGTACATCTTTTTATTTAATTTATTAAGTGATTTTTGGCCCGGCATAGCCAGGTGGTTAGGGCTCGTGACTCGCAATCTGAGGGTCGAGGGTTCGAATCCCCGTCCCACCAAACATGCTCGCCCTTTCAGCCGTAGGGTTGGCCCGGCATAGCCAGGTGGTTAGGGCTCGTGACTCGCAATCTGAGGGTCGAGGGTTCGAATCCCCGTCACCAAACATGCTCGCCCTTTCAGCCGTAGGGACGTTATAATGTGACGGTCAATCACACTATTCGTTAGTAAAAGAGTATCCCAAGAGCTGGCGGTGGGTGGTGATGACTAGCTGCCTTCTCTCTAGTCTTTCACTGCTAAATTAGGGACGGCTAGCGCACATAGCCCTAGCGTAGCTTTTCGCGAAATACAATACAAAATTAGGGGCGACTAACGCAAACAGTCGTAGAGTTGCTTAACGCAAATTTCATCAAAACAATCTGAAAAAGTCACATTTGACAAACATACTACCAGAAATAACTATCGAAACGGTAACTAAAAAACGTATAAGCGGCAAATACTATGGGAATGCCACCCTCTTCTCGCGTATAGGTTAATTGCATCAGTGTAGATAAATTCACTCATAAATTCTTAGAATGTGTCTGTACCAGTTACTTGAGAATGTATATATATATATATAACTATATAAGTGAGGACCTGAATACATCAAAGTGAGCACTGTTTCTGTTTTACCACATTTGGGCAACTCTGACACTTCCGTTCAAAACCATCCACTAGTTAAAAAGAGGTAGCATTGTCAGATCATTTGTATAAAAACCGAAGGGATCATCAAATCAGCAACTTATTAAATCTGAAGTACAATAAATTCTAACATACGTGCTTCCTCGCATCTAAAATTTAATACGTACACTGTTTTTTTTCCAGACCGTGACACCTTACAGTTAGTAAATATAGAAACAATCGTGAATTTAGATACAGCATCTAGTGTTGGCAACAGCTTCCTGAAAGATATTTCATTAAAGTTGCGTTTTTTGACACTAGGTGGAGCCACAAATCAAATTACGACTCCCCCCCCCCCCAAAAAAAAAGCTAAAGTAGAAGGTGAATTTTAATTCTCGAAGGAAAAATTACTTCTTATCACTTTCGCTTACCAACAAACTTTGTGTTAAGTAATTAATTATTACTGAAGACTTATGCTAACGCTTCAAAGTTCATTACGTTTCCACATAAACTACATAGATAATCAGAATCTTCTAATCTTCACGGCATAGGCTTGAAAATTCATATTTTTTAGAATACATGACACACTCCAAAAAATTAAATATAAAACAAACTGGTACGCACACTGCAGTGAGTACCTTTTACTTATACAACTAAAAAACAGCAAAACATTTTGGTTTTGATCATATTTTCATATTCTGGCCACCGAATAATTTTTACAGTACTTTGTCATTTTCACTTGATTTTAAAGTTTATTTCAACAAATATATCGGTCACCAGTAGAAAAGTTTTAATAACATAAATTAATATCAAGTTTAAATAAAGCAATAAAAAGTATTTGTTGCAATCTTAATTTAACGAAATTATTTATAAAAAAAAATGCAAATTGGATAAAGCAAAAACTAATGTGTTTTAAGTGTTAAGATTATATAACTTAAGTTAGTTTAAGTAGATTACCTATAATGAACCAATAGGAGCACATGATGTCATCACCTTTACTTGTGGTTTCAAAGAAAATTGTCTGTTTCAGATTTAGTGGTTTCTACTTGGTACCGAACTAGTTTACTGCTCCAAACACTCAAGAATTTAGCTTTTACTTTTCTGTAATAAAATTTACAGGAGAAGAACATTTTGCAAATAATGTCTTCAGCATTATTTCCTTTTAAATCACCCCCCCCCCCATTTGCTCAACGGTATGTTTGAAGTCTTATAACGCTAAAAACTGCGTTTCGATTCCCTTGGTGGACAGAGTACAGATAGCCCATTGTGTAGCTTTGTGCTCAAATATAAACAAACAAACAAAAACGTGAATTTACTTATGTTCGAAACGATCAACAGTTAGGATAGAAATCTAATTATAAGGATTGGTAAAATATGCTTTACAGTTTTTATTTTATTTTCATAAACAAATTTATGTAGAGATTCGCTATTAAGTTACAGGAATGTATTCTAAATAACTGAATTCTCTAAAAAATTAATTCATATACAACTTATTAAAAAACTATTTTCCAGATTTACGTTAGCGAAAAGTCAATTCAAACATCAATTTGTTTTTTTTTTTCAGAAGAATGTCTTATAACTCTAAAATCTGTGGCTCGATTTTTCTATACCATAGATGGGCAAAGCGCAACTAGCCTATTGTATAGCTTTCCGCTAAAACAAGTAAACCGAAAAATGTTACAAAAGATATTGTAATAAAAATTGATTTTCATGTAAAAATCGGAATTTCTGAAAGTTCATTTCTGAGAAGACTGATCTAAGGAATCAAATTTCTAAAACTTCAATAATGATAAAATTTATATAAAAATTCATTTGTTATGAAAACTCATGTAAAAATCTAATTTATAAAAGTCACATAAAATTCAAATTTCTAAAAGTTCGTTTCTGAGAAAACATGTGTAAGAAATCAAGTCGTTTCTGAGTCCCCCCCCCCCCAGTGGCAAAGTGGTATGTTTGCGGACTTACAACGCTAGAAGCCGGGTTTTGATACTGGTGAGGGGCAGAGCACAGATAGCCCATTGTGTAGCTTTGTGCTTAATTACTAAAATAGAGTATCATAAGCTTATTACATACTCTTAGACTACTAAATTTCTCCTATTGTGGCTCATCAATACGTTTGAGGTGTATACCACTAAAATGTGAGGTCCTATCTCTGTGGGAAAGTTCAGCTTAATTAGACCATCGAACAGCTTTGTGCTCAAAAACAACAAACTACAGATTATCTCCATTCAGCTCTAATTGTAATTTTTGAAATTTTAATAATAATTAAGCAGCTGTAACTACTATTAATAGCATTTCTGATGGTTGTTTGTTCCGTTAATATGGAATACTGTATTCCGATATCATAATAAAAACGGAAGGTGCTTGTTAATATCTGATGGTTAAACACTCTTTACTGATTGATTGTGAAGATGTAATAGTTGTATTAACAACTTCTGAGTAGCACAATATATCTGGTTTAGAAAAGGCGTTAAGTTTCTCAAGACAACTTTATGTACCTTATTATTCATTCCTGTTGTTCAGAGGATAGTCAAGCTCTGACGTCATTCTTCTAGACAACTTTATGTACCTTATTATTCATTCCTGCTGTTCAGAGGATAGTCAAGCTCTGATGTGATTCTTCAAGACAACTTTATGTACCTTATTATTCATTCCTGCTGTTCATTGGATAGTCAAGCTCTGACGTGATTCTTCAAGACAACTTTATGTACCTTATTATTCATTCCTGCTGTTCATTGGATAGTTAAGCTCTGACGTGATTCTTCAAGACAACTTTATGTACCTTATTATTCATTCCTGCTGTTCATTGGATAGTCAAGCTCTGACGTGATTC
>NW_013673466.1:9921-33751 GCF_000517525.1 Limulus polyphemus
TCTCCAAAACAACTTTATGTACCATATTATTCATTCCTGCTGTTCAGAGGATAGTCAATCTCTGACGTGATTCTCCAAAACAACTTTATGTACCATATTATTCATTCCTGCTGTTCAGAGGATAGTCAATCTCTGACGTGATTCTCCAAAACAACTTTATGTACCATATTATTCATTCCTGCTGTTCAGAGGATAGTCAATCTCTGACGTGATTCTTCAAGACAACTTTATGTACCATATTATTCATTCCTGCTGTTCAGAGGATAGTCAATCTCTGACGTGATTCTCCAAAACAACTTTATGTACCATATTATTCATTCCTGCTGTTCAGAGGATAGTTAAATTATTTTCTGATTTTAGCGAACTGTTTTTTTTGTTGTTGTTGTTTTTACTGAAGATGTATTTTATAAATTTCCGCCTACTAATTAAAGCAATCCCTTTCTAAGATATAGTTAAAATTAGCTTATTTAAAAGAAAAATGTCAATTTTCAAGAATCAACAGCTCCCTGTAAAAGATCATAAATGTTGTAGTTGACATTTACATAACAACGTCTTCCTAGATCTTTCATCTATTTAACGACTACTTTTTTGAACTTATTTAAAGCTACACGTGGTTTGAACCTAATTTAGGTAGTTACAAAACTGTCATTGTACTGTTAATATATAATTTGCATTAACCGATGATGCCGTGTCGTGGTTTTCCTAATGACGTATGGAGAAAATAAGGTATGATGTATGTGGCGCCACTCCCTGGCTATCTACAAAATTAACAAAAACGAAAGAAACCAACAGTATAAAAATATACGTTAATAAATTTAATGAAAATTGAAAAGAGACACCCTACTGAATTATTTAACATTACTTAGCTATTAAGTTAAATAAATGATTTGCTGTTAACACTTATTACAGATGTATTTTATTTGATTTACAACAACTACTCAGATCATCAGATCAAAGTTTTACGATTTTTAGTGTGTATAAATGAAAGGGGAAACATATTCTTCAATTAAATAATATTGAATTGGATATAAACTTTTTTTTGCCTGAAACGAACCAAAATAAAAGGGATTGACATTTACTCAGAGATTTGTGATATTACTAAAACAAGGATTAGCGACGAAGAGCTTAGCTAACGAGAGATCGAACAAAAGTAGAAAAAACCGACATCTACTGGGATATTCGACATTAATAGAACCGGAATCCTCCTTTCTCTCCAATTAATTAATTAATTCCAGTATAAATCTGACATTCTTTTCCTTCTCTCTAATCTATTATTAGATGTCCAATGTGTAAATAACTCGTGTTCTAGCAATAGGTGGACATTTCTCCTTTTTTTTTTCTAGTCTTTTATAGCTGGACATTTCGTCACCTATTTCCGATTCTATTAATGTTGAGTATTCCAGTTGATGTCAGTTTAGTCTTTGATAGCTGGACACTTCGTTACCTACTTTCGGTTCAATTAATGTCGAGTATCATACCCAGTAGATGTCAGTTTAGTCTTTGATAGTTGAATATTTCGTCACCTACTTAAGGGGAGGTTCAAGTCAGCGTGGGTTTCAATAAAGTCTCATTATTAGATAAAAACAAAAGGGGCTTATATCTGATGCGATTACGAAGAGTTTCGACTTGGTAATGAAACGACTATGAATAAATTTGAAGTTTAATTTATTCAATAGGATAATCCTCCTTATATCCCCGTGTGCCTCGCAAAACGTATAGGTTTAATTTCGATGACGAGGAACCCACTTTGAGACTAATAATGGCTGGAGACGGCTTAAATGTATAGGTTTAATGTTCTTCATACGGTTTTCTTCAAAGGTTTCATACTGAATTTCATGAAAAACATGTCAGTATCTTTCACCATATAATTTAAAGCAACAACCATAAGAAGATTTGAGAGTGTAACAGAAGAATAAAAAATGTAAACACTCTCATCAACTATTTCTACCTAGCAAAGCATTTAATCACAACTGTAGGCATACTAATGTGGCAATCTCAGATATGCTGATAATGTTAAGGTAATAATAGTATCTGCAATGCCTGACCAAACGACATAAAATTGATTTCAGAGTTAAAACAATTTTTCATCTAAGTATAAGAAAAGGAAATGGAAATAATGTAAAACAATGTGCAAACATACATTATATTTATACATATTACAATGCAAACTTACTACTCTGTATAGATAAGACGTGCGCACACATTTTACATGAAGACATATCCTTAAGACAAATATAACTAAGACATACACCCAGAGAAATTATAAATTCTCCACTTTTGTTTTTTTGTATTTTTTGTCTGGAAAACAAAATTGATCCAAATTATGGCACTAGGTGTATTTGTTGAATTAAACAAAGAAATATAACAGGCAATGTTGACAGTTATGGTTAAGCTTCAGTAGTTTTGGTAAGCCAAATGAAGTGTACATATATGCTGTTTGCCAATTTTTCACACATGAGCCAAAATAACCATCTCACTGACCACACCTGCAATTCACAGTATTCATGATACCATGACTGATTCAATAAAAAAAAAGATAGGGCAAGCTGGTCAGAGCATCAGAGTACTGAATGTCAACGATTGGGCGTTTAGGCCAGCGTATGACGATACTGGAAGTTCGGCAGACTGCCAAGACCAGGAAGACCTCCCATGACTACCCCCTCGTCAAGACCGACTGATCCGACTGGTGAATCTGTGTAACCGATTCCAGCCTTCTACTCAGACAGCTGCTGTGAGTGCCAGAACGTCTGCATTGGTCTGCAATATATTGGAATCCGACCTTACCGTCCGTGACCGAGATAACTGTGTCCAATAGTGCCACACCCATCGTTGATGGATGTTACAACTGTGGTCGATAGTTGTTTTTACTGACTAAAAACGGTTCCAGTGTTTCAGGGCCGATTGAAGACAAAGATTGTACAGGAGGCGAAACGAGAGGTACGCTGCTCCAACAAGTGGGCAGATGAGGAAGTTCTAGTATAATGGTATGGGCCAGTATCTCTGCTTATCACCAAAGATGGCTTCTATGTATTGAGGGAGATTTGATTTCTCAGAGATATTGGATGAAATTCTTCAGCCAGTGGTTCTGCCTTTTCTGGATCAAGTTAGGCCTGGTGCAGTTTTTCAGCAAGACAATGCCAGACAACACGTGGATTGTATCTGTTCTGAGTTTCTGTAGAACATTGAGGTTAATATCTTTTTATGGCCAGAAATGACTCCGGATTTGAACCCCCATGAAATATCTCTGGGATTTACTGAGCAGCTATTTGAGTCAATATCCACACTCTGCAGTAACGCAACAGCAAGTCAAAGCAGCACTGAGGGAAAATGGACAGCTATACTGCAAAATCAAATCGGACATTTCTTTCGATCAATGAGGCGACACATGACAACCATAATTGAGGCAAATGGAGGACACATCGTTCAGTTATTCAGGCTATTGTGATAATTGGAGATGATTCAAAATGTTGTGTTATTGCATTGATGTTTTAGGGATCTGTCAAATAAACGATTAATGTATGATTTGTTTTAGTTATGAAGCAAATTTGACAAATAATGGCGAAATATGAGGTGGTGTGTTTTTATTTTCCGTGAGTTTATATTAAAATAGGGACAATTGTTCCAGAGTGCACTTGCCACCCAATATTACTTGATCATCCTGTATGTAACAACAGTATGGAATACACGCCCTTCAGTATTCCTAAATCCCTCCACGATTGATGTCACTAGTAACTGTGTAATTATCATTATAATAATGAATTCTCCAGTTACACATGTGTAACAATGTTTGACTAGCACAAGAAGATATCACACTCCTTATCTGGTTTAACTGCATATTGAAATATATATCTGTCAAATATAAGTTGTTGTTGTTTTTTGTAGTTATGCACAAAGCTACACAATGGGCTATCTGTGCTCTGCCCACTATCAAATATAAGTGCATAATTCCTTTGAAATTCGAGTGGAAAAGAAATGTTCACTTTTCTAAGTTAAAAGGGAAAGGAATATATATAATATTTTTCAAATATCAAATATTCTCTATTTTTAAAATTTAAATAAATATACAATACAAAAATGCCCTTTAACAATGATTTAATCTGCATTACAAAATACATAAATAATAAGAATATCGCTTAACAAGAATAACTCAAGTATTTACATATAGATAAGTATCTTCTGTTTTGAAGAAAAAATGCGTAAAGCAATTTTACTTTTGCAACGTAAGTAAATCATTATTTAAATAAATGTGTTAATCACGGCAAAAAACATATATTTTTAACTTTACAATAAGAGTTTTTTTAAAGAAGCGTTAAGGTGAAAACACTTGTAAAGTAACTTGTAATTGCTGAAAATATATCTCAATTCTTTAAAACCCATTTGAAAACAATTAATCATTAACAAGTACAACACTTAACGATAGTTGAAAATTCATTTGTGTGCGTGTGATTCACAATATTTTTAATTTTAAGACATAAGACTTTTAAAGAAAATTCTAGTTTCACTTGATTGTACTTTTTACAAATAAGCTAGCACACACACACTGGATTATACAGCTTCAACTACCAGTTAAATGAAGAAAAGTTTTTTGTAATTTTTGAAATTAAAAGGTCATAGCTTACAATAATTGTTTTTGAGCTTTTAAAAATCTATTTGAAGAAAATGAAGCTATTAACTATGACATTCAATGGTACTCACTCAGAGCAGGGTGTGACATGTTCAACAATAGACTTCCCAAGGGCAACAGGTGTTTTATTTCCAGAGGTGGTCTGCTGTATAACTTCTTTCACTTTTATCATATCCCTCTTGGTATTATCTAACTCCGCAAATACCTAGTGAAACTTTTGGGCCACCTTGGACTGATCTTTATCACTCCAGCCCCTTCTTTTGTCCTGTTCTCTTTGGTTTTGATGACCAGAGTGCTCTGTCCAGAAAAATATCTCAGGCCATCATGTATGGGTTATCTCTTCGTGACTCATTGTTTATCCTCAAGCCTCTATTCTTTTCATCATCTGTACATGGCAGTGATGTTCAATTTTAATAGTCTGTTGGAGGGAATAGTGTACAGAGATTCTTATCAGTGCTGTTGTCAAAAACTTTGGGTTCTGCTGTGGTCTAGGTCATGATGGTGTTATGAAGTCCAGGTGGAGGCACCACAATAGATGCTGATGATCTGGCATCCAAGATGGTTGTTGCTCTTTAAGCTCCTTCCCAGAACTTTTTTTACTGTTTTGCTAGAGTTCAATGTAAGGAAAGTCTTCTTACGTTTTAACATGTTGTGGTGCTGTCAGAAGTAAAAACAATTGTCATCCATATAGTGGCACGTTTCTTCGTTTCCTCCCAACCTTCAATGTATGCTTCAAGAGATGAAGATATATGACTTTCCTTGCCTTCTTTCTGAAAGAGGTTTCTCCACATGAGCAGCAAGAAAGTTTTGTTCCATAAAATTAGCATCTAGAAACACTGCAGACAGCTTTGGACTTGGTGGTATTGCTGGTATTAGTACTTACTTTGAATGCAAATAGTAGGTCTCTATACATTTCATCCTCTTCAGGCACCATAAAGTTGAGATCCACACCTAGCGTCTTAGGACTGGTGAATGTTCCTCCACATTTCAAACGGTACAGAAAAAGGAATTTTATTCTATGATAAAGGGTAGAGAGTAGTTGGTAGATACGTAATTGTAGAACACGAGAAAAATTCCTGGCAAACCTATTTGGGAAAAACAATTTCTAGAAAGGCTAAGAAATTGACTTTAAAAAGTAAAAATCAGGATTAAAAGTTTTCTTAACTTAATTTCTGGAAAGTTATTCGTTTAGGTAATAGTGTAGTTTTTCAAACTACAGTTACACTATAGTTACAACTACAATTGCTCTAATATCAGATTATAGACACGAAGCATTTAAATTATTGCTCTGATCAAGTGCTTATTCTAGACATAATGTTGCTTAAGAACATTAGTCTCAAATGCCTGTAAGTGTTCCATTGCAACATGTCTTTGATAGGACATATACTTGACCAGTGCACTGCCAATGGGCTATTGACTATTGAAAACCTCAGCTGGCATGGTTGTTACTCCCATATATCTGAGTCTTCCTCCAATGTCTAGGTGTAAAATAACAGAACCCAGATCCAAACTGAAACCCAACTGAAATCAGGCTATCTACAGTAGAATTTACAGACTATCACCTCTTACCATCAGAATCCATTAACCAAAACATCTTATTTCTTTATGGATTTTTTTCTGATACAACTTGAAGTACAGTATAACTTACTACTCGAGGCTATTCAATCCCATTCCACACCATCATGTGATCTAACTGCAAAATTTGATGAAGAAGAAGTGCATGTCAATGAGATGTTTAATATGCATGATTGACCACATTACTTCAAACCTAATGCAAATATTGGGTGCATCAATTATTTCTGGTCATATCAACTCCAAATGTTCAAGGCATTCATTACATCTAATAACATTAACTGTTCTATCGTTACTGTATTCAAGTAGATAACGTATCATCTAGTACATACATCCTATTGTAAAATACCACTTTGTATCTCAGAACATCAGTTGAGAATGCTCTTTCAGCTAACAAATGTATTACAAATCCTAGCAATCATTTCTGGTCATATCAACTCTTAGTGTTCTAGGCATTCATTACACCTAATAACCTCAACTGTTCTATCGTTACTGTAATCAAGTAGATAACGTATCATCTAATACATACATCCTATTGTAAAATACCACTTTGTATCTCAGAGCATCAGTGTGGAATGCTCGTTCAGCTTTCAAATGTTTACAAACTCCTAGCATTCATCTCCAATTGTGCCATCTGTCGATGTTCTGGTCATTATACCTTATAACATCAACCATCTTAACTGAATTATAATCGAGCAGCTGTAACATAATGTCATGTAAACATCTTACCAGTAGATCGGAAAGCATGGAATGCCAGTTCCATTGAGCTGCTAATTTACCAATCATCCAACCAATGTAGCTGCTAATTCGATGTCTAAACCCAGTTATAATGATCAACATGCCGATATCAGTATCTTGGAAGATAATTGCAGTTGCCTTCAACTGGTATTTCAGCCAAATAAATACCATCAGCGTCCTCATACAAATTGATTGAGTTAAAATCAAGCAATATAGTGTTTCAGTCTGTCTTCTGACTTATCAATGTACTTCATTTTTTATTCCTGGTCCAAAAATGTCATTATTGCAGGACTTTCGTTTATGTACACCATGTGACCAGTGCAACATGTTGTATGAAATATTGGGTTGTCTGAGAGGAAAATAACAATCAGTACAGTCAGGGTCGAGTTATTTAAATGTCAAAGACACATACTAAACCCATATCATATTTTTACAATCGAACCATTATTCTTTCACTGTTTTGTCATAAAATCTCTTCTGTCACATGATGATCAACCAAACTGCTAATGTACAAATTTATGTTTGTTGGTTTGTTCTAAAGCAAACCTCATTGGGCCATCTGCTGTGTCCACTGTGGGAAATGTAACCCTGGATGTTAGCATTGTAAGTTCATAGGCTTATCGCTGTGTCACTGAGGTATCTAACTTTACACACATGAACTTGAGTAGACCTTAACCATTCCACACATTTTTGTAGACACTCTAGCACATCTGCATTGGAGTTTGCTTGTACTTAAAATTCACTTGAAGCTGTTTTTCTTAGCTAGCCAAGCTTTATATCTTTCTTAAGACATCTGAGCACAACTAGCTGCATCATAGATTGTGAATCATGACTAGATGATTTATAACAATGGCTAGATGGTTTATAACAATGGCTAGATAGTGTATAACAATGGTACACCACACTTTGCTGTCATAACTACTTGCACAAGTGCCAAAGCTTAAATTCATCTGCTTCCTGAATCTACGATGGCAATGTCTCACTTTGCTAACAAGCAAATAGCATCCAACCTAAACATTGGTCCTTTAACCCTGAAGTATCATTGATGGAGTTCATCCACCAGTGGAATCATGAAAACAGTAATGTTGACTGGTACTACAAAGGTTTCCCCTCCCTCATGGTAAATTGGATCAGGACTTTTAACAGATACAAGTTCCCATTGTTCGGTGAGATAATCTGTTTATATTTCCACATTACTAGATCAATTATGTAAAATAAATTCGTAATATTTTCAACATTGTGATCCTTTCTCGATTTCAAACATTGATTAGCCATTTTAGTGATGCATGGTCCTCATGAGTGGTTACCTTCTTACCATACAAATAGTGGCAATATTATTTATATCAAGAACCCTCTGCATACAACTAGCATATGAAATAATATATTTTACTCAATTCCGCGCCTGTGACAATACGACCCGAAGTCAGCTGTGATTGGCATCAGCATCCAGGATAACTGAACTTTCTTGTTTCACCTGTACGAACAGTTGAGTTGAAATAAAGTACATTGTAGCGACAAAGGTGCTATACCACAACCTCCAGCCCATTTAAAATGAATTTCAGCTGTAGTTATTGCAAGGAGCACTGCAACTATTTTAGTAAACTTAGACATTGGTAATATAATAGAAAATGTGTATCTCTCACTTCTTCACGGATTGAATCAAGTCTTTAACTGCGGTTATCATTAGACACACCATCCCTTCCCATAATGTGACTAACAAATCCAACCTTGTATGCATAAGTACACCGTTATGCATACACATACCTGAATTCAATTTCAAGCATACTTTTCATATTTGCTGAAGAACCATGCCCAAAGTTTCAGCAGAACACTAACAAATGTACCCAAACACCAAGATGAGGTTCTCTCCCATTGCAACCCTCTCACTCAAAAGTAAAAAGAACATTATAACCAATGTAACTGATATGACTAAAATTTGTACATGCACCATAAGTTGTGAAAGCAGTCTCAGATTTTCAATAACTAGAAGCCAAGTTATAGTTTGTTTGTTTCTTCATTCGTTTGTTTTAGAGCAAAGCCACGTTAGGGCTATCCCCTGTGTTCACCGCGTGGAATCTAACCCCGAATTTTAGTGTTGTAAGTCAGCTGTCCGATAGGGGAACGGAAGTGAAAGAAAAGTAATCTTTCAAGCATTCATTGGTCCATTGCAGTGGAAATATAATATGTAATTAATTCTGCCAGAAGAGTTGCTAAAAATCTACAATAACATTTATTACCAAATAGTATTATTATGTCCCCCAGTTGGTCAGCGGTAAGTTTAAGGATTTATAACAGAAGCCCTCCAGTGGCACAGCGGTATGTCTGCGGACTTACAACGCTAGAAACCGGGTTTCAATACCCGTGGTGGGCAAAGCACAGATATCCCTTGTGTAGCTTTGTGCATAATTAAAAACAAATAAACAAACAATACAACACAAATGTCCAGGGATCAATTCTCCGTAGTAGCACAGCAAGTAGCCTGTTGTGACCTTGCTCTAAAAAACAAAACAAATTATGTATTATAACTGCTAACTTTTTATAAGAACTGTGCTAACAATAACTTAGCCTCATGTTCCTATACTTTGAATGAACAGAAACCTTAACAAACTTTCCTTCTTTTCGACACTCACTACTAAAAATAGCGAGCACTCTCTGAAGTTAACATGATTCCATCCTCAATCATCCACTGTTTTTCTATGATGGCTACATTCCTAGTGTACGAAGAAGGCTGGTTCTCTGATATGATAATCTTCATTGTTCTCGATGTAATATGTTCAATTTTTAGAATAAAATGTTTAATAAATGTGCAGTTTTACTGAACATTTTCTTAATATTTGATGTGGTGTGTAAGCCTCTTACAAGCCAGCGAAGAATAATTACAATTGTACTTTTCATATGACATTAGTATCAGGTCTATTGCGTTTTTAAACATTATATTCTTAATCTAGTCCCTTGGGGATTTTCAATTAGAAGAGAATATAATATTAGTATTCCAACCACACTATATTTATCATATTCATGCCACGACGCGTCTCGCTCAATTCCAGAGCTCTTCAGGCTGCCTGGTATACAACAAATACAACACTTATTGGAACTCCATTTATATAAGCCCATTGATACAACAACAATTGTTATGAGGTGTACCCTTTGACAAGCCGGCGAAGAATTATTACAATTATACTTGTCATAAGGTATTAGTATTAGGCCTATTAAATTTTAAACACTACATTCTTAATCTAATTCCTGGGTAATAATGTAATGGGCTTGATACTATATCTTATGATAAGTATAATCGTAATATTCTTAATATTACTTTTTACGTACAAGAATTAGAACAAATGTTAGTATAGCTTGTGATTACATTAACAGTTCTACCCTTCCTTTGTACCAGTCAACAGTTATATTTTTATAGACCGATATAATTTCCTCCTGTATGTCTGACTTAACATGGTTCTGAAATATTAACATTTCAGCTATGTTTATCCCCAGATGGTTTTCAAGTACAAATGTTGATTCATTTTTGAGAAAATAAGAATTAACTACCTTAGTAAGAATGTTTTCCTACATATTTGACACCTTTCAAGTACTGAGTCTCATATTTTAAAAAGGATGTTGGTACTGAGTCTAGTGTTTTAAATGTATATTGGTACTGAGTTTAGTGTTTTAAATGTATGTTGGTACTGAGTCTAGTGTTTTAAATGTATGTTGGTACTGAGTCTAGTGTTTTAAATGTATGTTGGTATTGAGTCTAGTGTTTTAAATGTATGTTGGTACTGAGTCTAGTGTTTTATATGTATGTTGGTACTGAGTCTAGTGTTTTAAATATATGTTGGTACTGAGTCTAGTGTTTTATATGTATGTTGGTACTGAGTCTAGTGTTTTAAATGTAAGTTGGTACTGAGTCTAGTGTTTTAAATGGATGTTGGTACTGAGTCTAGTGTTTTAAATGGATGTTGATACTCAGTCTAGTCCTTTTCAGAAATTATATTATGAATTATATACTTGTCTGCATTGAATGTGATGAAGAGTTTAATATCTGTCTAGGTTTTGTTACAAACTCTACGACTTGTCTATAAATATAATGATCGATATAAAACTCAATACTTGTCTAGACATCGATTCAAAACCAGAATGTGTCGTGAAAACTATTCCGAAGTACAATAGACGTCTGAACTTCGATTTAAAGTTCTCTACTAGTATGCTTTTTGATTCAATATTCAGTATTTGGCTAGAACTTATATGTAGTGTATTCAGTGCTTATATACGGAAGCACATTATGCTAATACAGTAGTACATCGTTATATACGAAAGCACATTATGCTAATACAGTAGTACATCATTATATACGGAAGCACATTATGCTAGTACAGTAGTACATCATTATATACGGAACACATTATGCTAATACAGTATTACATCATTATATACGGAAGCACATTATGCTAGTACAGTAGTACATCATTATATATGGAAGCACATTATGCTAATACGGTAGTACATCATTATATATGGAAGCACATTATGCTAGTACAGTAGTACACCGTTATATACGGAAGCACATTATGCTAATACGGTAGTACATCGTTATATACGGAAGCACATCATGCTAATACGGTAGTACATCGTTATATACGGCGGCACGTTATGCTAATACAGTAGTACATCATTATATACGGAACACATTATGCTAATACAGTAGTACATCATTATATATGGAAGCACATTATGCTAATACAGTAGTACACCGTTATATACGGAACACATTATGCTAATACAGTAGTACATCGTTATATACGGAAGCACATTATGCTAATACAGTAGTACATCATTATATACGGAAGCACATTATGCTAATACAGTAGTACATCATTATATATGGAAGCACATTATGCTAGTACAGTAGTACACCGTTATATACGGAAGCACATTATGCTAGTACAGTAGTACACCGTTATATACGGAACACATTATGCTAATACAGTAGTACATCATTATATATGGAAGCACATTATGCTAGTACAGTAGTACACCGTTATATACGGAATTACATTATGCTAATACAGTAGTACATCGACAAACAATGATTTATAAACATATTGAAGTGGTATTATTGTGGGGGGGCATATTACGTGTTTCGAAAGAATCTGAAGACCACTTTTGAAACATGTAGTATGTACCTCAAAATTAAAAGTATTTCAATATGCTCCCCCCTGGATGAGGGGCCAGGGTATTGCAATCGGTTCCATGTGTGTGTGTGTGTGTGCCAGTGTTCTGCGAGGGGTATCTAAAAAAAATAATAGACTGATATACATGAAAATTTTACACTAATGGGGAATCAGTATTGGACAGACCTCCCTAAAGTTGGTCCTGATACAAATCCGGATCACCTTCAAGCATTTTTTTTTCGCGGTTTTAGGTTAATAACTCTGTAAAATGTGATCGGATTTGTACCAAATTTTATGGACACATGAGGTTGATGCTCCTCATCACACTACAAAAGATGATCCGGATCATTGATCATTCTGGATCTGAGAAGGATTTTCTGAGTTTTCGGAGGTGAAATTTAACGTTATCCCTTATAACACATGCAATCTCAAAAAAGTAGCTGCGGAGCGAGGGTATGTAATCTCTCTTGCTGCTCTTGTTATCCTTCTAAATCGTTCTTTGTCAGTTCACTACAGCGTTCAATAGTTTTATATTTATTTATTTATTTTCCAAAATTGTAGAGAAATAGATCCAAGATCCAATGCTTGTCTAAAATGTGATATGGATTCTACTACGTACTATGGGTTTGTTCTGAGGATCTTTGAATTCGTTCTATAGGAATAGTTATACTAAATATATTTTGGAATTCAAAGCCTAATTCGTGGGTCATATTTGTATGAAGTGTAATTTCAAGTCCAATACACTTCCTGCATTGAGTCTGAAATCCAATACTTAGCTATCCAATGCATCCCTGGAATTCTTCAGAGTCAATAACTGTCTGAACATTAATCTTAGTCCAATTACACACACACACATATATATATATAGTGAATTGTTTTGAAGTTTAAAACTGTTTGAATCTGATCCACAGTTAAACATCTATCAAACAATTAAAATTAATTATGGATCCAATACTTCAGAACCTTTGCATACCTTGATTCGGTTTCCAAGACTTATCTGTAAACACTTAAACCGGTGTGACATTTTCTTGTTCATCAGTAAACGCTTTGTCAGTTTAAGTCCCTTGAAACACCCATTCATTAAACACGAATACAAATGCTCATAAATATGAATATAATCAATTTATGTAAGGAAAGTGTTATATTTGTCCAATATTTTTTCAAACACGTACACTTTTTTTAAGGTCAAAAGTGTTGCACACACAAAAAATTGTATACCATAACTACACGAGGCTTGCGGTGATTTTAGGCTTAAGCTGGAGGGGGAAATGGAATTTTTCAAGTTGTCTAACCTTATAAAACCAAACTTTTATCTTTCAAAAGCATCTCGACAACATCAGATAGTTCGGGCAATCCTTTCGCAACTTAGTGCAACCAAAGCGAAAAATATTTGTTTTTTTAACGGTACCACGAGGTCACGAGATATCAATTTACAAAAACTTTTAGAACGTTTATTTCAAAAATAAACGAAATCCTAAAATTAGGACAAAGAAGGACTATTTTAATAAACAAAGTTAGAGCTAAATGTTTG
This sequence comes from Limulus polyphemus, assembly GCF_000517525.1. Taxonomy (NCBI): domain Eukaryota; kingdom Metazoa; phylum Arthropoda; class Merostomata; order Xiphosura; family Limulidae; genus Limulus; species Limulus polyphemus. Next base: position 23,552 of record NW_013673466.1, read on the forward strand.
TTTGTTTGTAAAGGTCGTGGTTTTTTAGTTTTAGCCTATCAAAAACGTTTGTTCGGTGTCATTTAGCAACTGTTTATCGAGCACTATATATTATATCTAAATAAAGCATACACTAACCTAAAAGTGTGGAAATCAAAGATACTCTTTGAAAATGTTAAGGATTAGACAAAGAATAGTGGCAAACAGGAAACTTAAATTAATTCTTGACTATTCAATTGACCCAATTCTTATTAATCGTACAAACACTGTGTTAGTGGACTTGAGTTGATTAAACGGGAAGAAGGGGTGACGTCAACACTATAATTCATGTGATATCAGTAGTGTTGACTGGCCTTGAGTGTTGTGCCGTCATTGATGGATCACGGTGCTGCTGCTGACCTTCTACTGACAAAAAATCTTGATCTAATTTTCCTCAGAACTGCTCTGAAAGGCATCCAAGATGATAAGGTTGCTGGCTAGCTTCTGCTTGTTCATATCGTTCACTGGGTAAGTTGTTTAAGAGTTAAATAGTTACAAGATATTGCATTGGGTATACTTTTGAAGCCAAATAAATCCCTAACTAGCCAATTTAAAAAAATAATTGTTTTCAATAATACTAACAGTTCAAATGGAACATGTGAAAAGGTTAAAAAATCCATTACAAGATCTGAAAACTCTATTTAATCGGAAGTGTTGACAGTACGAGAAAACATGAAATGTTTCTTTGTAGTTAAGCAGAAATCTACACAGTGAGCTATCTGTGCTTTGCCCACCACGAATATCGAAACCTGGTTTTAGCCCACAGACTTACCGCTGAGCCACTGGAGCACAACATGAGATGAGCTGTGATTAAGATGAAATCTTTATATGAAATAATTTCGTTTATATCAGTCAGTAAAATTTATCTCAGTGCAGAGAACATTACATGTTTTAAAGTTTCAATTAATGATACTTAAAAGTGGCGAAAAATCGTATATACTATGTTTACTATTTGTTACCAAATTGCCTGTATCACTTTCAGACCACTCTAAAATGGTGCCTCTTTTATTCCGCTTATTTACAACACGAATGTTAGTAGGTTTTATATATTTTGATCGATTGTTGCTGAATAAGAGTTTTATTGTGTCAGTAAATAGCTCAGTTTTAAACATCAAGTCTCAGTGGACGTGTCAGTAAATAGCTCAGGTTTAAACAACGAGTCTTGGTGGTTGTGTCAGTAAATAGCTCAGCTTTAAACAACGAGTCCCGGTGGTCGTGTCAATAAATAGCTCAGCTTTAAACATCGAATCTCGGTGGTCGTATCAGTAACTGGCTCAGCTTTAAACATTGAGTCTTGGTGGTTGTGTCAGTAAATAGCTCAGCTTTAAAGAATGAGTCTTAGTGGTCGTGTTAGTAAATAGCTCAGCTTTAAACAACGAATCTTGATGGTCGCTATTGCAGTGGTGAAAAAAGAGATAGTGCATCCGATTTCCATATCTTAAGCTACTATTCGTGGACGGCGAAGTGCAGTTAACCCTAACTGTTTTTTTTTGTAAATTGTAAAACATATAAAAATCAAAAGCTGAATTTTCAGATAATGTATCCAAACTATTTTGTACAGCTCCCTGTGATATGGCTACATTTTCAAACATCCAGCAAAGTTATTCTCACTTCTTCAACTGCCACCCTGTAGCTCAGCGGTAAATCTGAGGGCTCATAATGCTAAAAATTGGTGGGCACAGCACAGATAGCCCATTGCATAGCTTTGCACTTAAGAACAAACACACACACACACAACTTCTTTTGTTTGTTAATCAACAGATCGTGCAGTGGACTGACTCAATCACTGAATCTGTAGAGACGGCTGATCGTCAAAAATAGACTTGTATTTGTTTCATCTTGTTCCATAGCAATAACGTGAAATGGAGTACGCTACTTAATTCTTTTGTTTGGCTACAACATAGTTGAATCATATCATCGTTTTTCTTCCAGTATATCATTTTATCTTACTGAAAGTTTGACTACAATCACCGTCGTAGGAACGAATAGATTTGTCATATTCTGATTAATTAATACTCTCGTTAATACTGCAAATTTTATCAAATATCTTGCGAGAACAGATCTGGAGAAGCAGGGTTAGAGAAACCGATATTTTCATGTCAAAAGGCGAAATGACCATGTTTAAAGCAGCACGTGTTCAAGGACGAAATGAGAACTGACAGAGATAATAAACATTCTTGAATTACATGAGGCCTGCCGCCTAATATAGAAGGCTTAATAGTACATAGTATATATATATATACAAACGAAAGATGCTATGATACTTCAAACCAGAAGTCAAGGTTATGTGTTCTTTAGTAGTACAGCAACTATATTCAGACAAAATGGCGTTAGATGCCGAACTGTTCCCAGATAACCTTCTTAATAACCTTCTTCTATTGATTAGCTAAAATATTGCCTTATCTCCTGAAAATCTAGTCTCGAAACATACTCGGAATCTCTAATCTTTCCATGCGTTTTTTTATATTTTTTAGCCATTGAGAGAATATATATATATCTGTGCGATACTACACAAAAAAATAAAAATATTGGATAAAGTTTAAAATAGAGGAGACAGAAAATTCTCCAAACACTATCGCTCAGGATATTTTAATTAAAAACAAAATTTGTGAAAGTTTAAAATAGAAGAGAGAGAAAATATTCAAAACACTGTCGCTCAGGATATTTTAATTAAAAACAAAGTTTGTTGAAAGTTTAAAACTAGAAGAGAGAGAAAACATACAAAACACTATCGCTCAGGATATTTTAATTAAAAACAAAGTTTGTGAAAGTTTAAAACAGAAGAGAGAGAAAACATACAAAACACTATCGCTCAGGATATTTTAATTAAAAACAAAGTTTGTGAAAGTTTAAAACAGAAGACAGAGAAAACATACAAAACACTATAGCTCAGGATATTTTAATTAAAAACAAAGTTTGTGAAAGTTTAAAATAGAGGAGACACAAAATACTCAAAACACTATTGCTCAGGATATTTTAATTAAAAACAAAGTTTGTGAAAGTTTAAAATAGAGGAGACACAAAATACTCAAAACACTGTCGCTCAGGATATTTTAATTAAAACCAAAGTTTGTGAAAGTTTAAAACAGAAGAGAGAGAAAACATATAAAACACTATCGCTTAATTCATTGCTATTTTGTTTTTATGTTTTTCCAAAAATGTATTCCTTTTCAAACCATGGGCTGCGATTTGAGTTTATGGTGTTTAGGTTTAGTGCAACGCTACACGATGATCTATATGCGCTCTGTTTTAATATAAAAGCAATACGCGTTTATTGTTAGGTTATTTTTGTCTTTTTTTTAGCAGCACATATCTCACATTGCTCAATTAAATCTATATGTTCGCGTGCTTATAAGAGTATGTAATTCATAGAGTATGTAATTCATAGAGTATACAATGTTTATTCCACAACTCTACTTTTAGTTTTCGGTTAATGGCTATTATGAACTTGGATGTGAAAGTAAATAGTTTAAACCAAAGAACTTGCTTTAACGAAATTATAGTCCTTCAGTTGAGCTCTCAATTTTGAAGCTGGTTGTAAGACTATAACCTTGCCACTGATCCATCGAGGGATTGAATTAATTAGATTCTCTGGCAACAAGAAAATAGTATTCAGTAAAGTAAGATAATAAGATCAATCCACTTCAAAAGTTATACATATGACTAGATCAACTGAAAACAAAAAGTAACTGAGATATATTTAATTCATACAAATCTTGCTATCTTATTGATTTAGTTTAATGAGTTAGATATTTGTATTCATTAATACGTATAGCATTACGCATTTAAGGTTGGTATACAAACATATACAAGCGAAACTGCCGATATTTATGACTATTTAAACAAACATATACAAGCGAAACTGCCGATATTTATGACTATTTAAACAAACATATACAAGCGAAACTGCCGATATTTATCACTATTTAAACAAACATATACAAGCGAAACTGCTGATATTTATCACTATTTAAACAAACATATACAAGCGAAATTGCTGATATTTAAAACTATTTAAACAAACATATACAAGCTAATAATGGCTGGAGACGGCTTAAATGGGTAATGAAGAAAAACTTTAATATAAGTTTAACATGACAGCATACAAGCTAAACTGCCGATATTTATAACTATTTAAACAAACATATACAAGCGAAACTACCGATATTCATGTTTATTTAAACAAACACATACAAGCGAAACTGCTGATATTTATAATTATTTAAACTCACTGTTATTTTCAGCCTTCGTTACATTATAGAGAGCCATGGAGAATGCTGAGGCAATCTAAAACAATTTCAATACAACAATCATCATAAAATACGATAGTGGTTCATAATATGGTTCGTCCAGGAATTTCATAAAAATTCTAATAGAACATACGGGCAAAAACCATCTTATGAAACAACACCCAATACCTTCTATCTCAGTGGCTAAAGATTCTAAGATATCGATAATAGGAAAAAAAAGTTGATTTTCCAATTGTTAGACAAAGTTCATCTACTCGTTCTTCATATTATTATTATTCATATTATTCGTGTTTCATCAGCCTACAGAGAAAACAGATATGACTATTTTATTCAAACCTGCGGCAGGTTATACGACTATTTTTATGTTGGTTCCTACAACAGAAGGAAATAATTTATCAGTTTTTTTTCTTGTTGTTTTTTCATTGCTACCAACCAAGTTTCTCTTCGAAGCCATTCAAGCACTGAAGGGTACAGTAAAAACGGTTAGGTATACAGTAACACTCAACTGAATACATATGCACGTATGTAGCTTGAAATTTATTCTCAATAAATGGACATAAAAACGTAAAAAACAATGTAATTAAAAACTATTAATTTAGAAAGGGAAATAGGGGTTGTCAAAAATTTACAGAAATAAGTTAACTAAGATGCAAATATTATATTTGAAACCTACAAATAGTGACTCTAAAAAGTAAATAAACTAGGTTGTAAATAGTGTCTACATTATTTTATCAAACTATAAATCCCTATTTTGGCTTTATTAAAATTGATAAGTACTGTGGACATTGTTCGCTTTGCGATAACAGAGGTGTTATTGTATTATCCTATTGTTGTCATTGCGGTACAAGGATTGTTGTTGTGTTACCCTATTGTTGACATTGCAGTACCAGGGTTGTTATTGCGTTATTCTATTGTTCTTATTGCGGTACCACTGACAGGCCGGCATGGCCATGTGGTTAGGGTGCTCGACTCGCAATCTGTGGGTCGCGGGTTCGAATCACCATCACACCAAACATGCTCGCCCTTTAGCCGTGGTGGCGTTATAATGTGACGGTCAATCCCACTATTCGTTGGTAAAAGAGTAGCCCAAGAGTTGGCGGTGGGTGGTGATGAGTAGCTGCCTTCCCTCTAGTCTTACAATACTAAATTAGGGATGTCTAATGCAGATAGCCATAGCGTAGTTTTGCGCGAAATCCACAACAAACAATCTTCTTGCCCCCCCCCCCCAGTGGCACAGCGGTATGCGGACTTACAACGCTAGAAACCGGGTTTCGATACCCATGGTGGGCAGAGCACAGATTGTGTAGCTTTGTGCATAACTTAAAACAAACAAGCGGTACCAGTGTTATTATTGGGTTATCCTATTATTGACATTGCGGTACCAGTGTTGTTATTGTGTTATTCCATTGTTAGCATGCGATACCAGTCTTGTTATTTTAGCGAACCGGTATTAATATTAGGATATTCTAAAAACCAAATGATAGGTACGGTCTTCAACAGCAAATATTAGATTTTGTTGTTATTTTCTCAAAATAGACATACTTATAATGGCGAATGTGAGTTTCTATCTAGTGGCGACCGTTTTTATTGGATATATACATGTATTAAATGTTTGCAAGAAAAACTTACGGTAACTGTGTCCTGCTAAGGTATTTGAGAATTTTCATGCTCAATTCTTCTTAATTACAATTTTCTTAGAATGTTCAGTAGTCTTCCATTTTTCTACGTACTATTTAGTGTAATGTGTAAATCTTGTCTGTTTGTCGAACTTACATAAAAAGTTACAGAATTAGAACTTCTCCCAGATGGCGACACTTATAGCAACATTGTGAAAAACTACACTTGCAATATGTTACACGTATTCATGATACGATCTGTAATTTACAGCGAAGGATTTATCATAAGTAAGTTTAATAACGTGAAAACGATGTGAAAAGGTTATAAATAAAAATAAAAGAACTATTAATATTTTTGTTTCTTTGTTTGTTTGAAGTTAAGCACAAAGCTACGTAATGGGCTATCTGTTTTCTGCCCACCACAGGTATCGAAACCCTGCTTCTAGCGTTGTAAGCCCGCAGACATATCGCTGTGCCACTGGGGGGCGGGCACTATTAATATTATTTTAAATATTTGTGGGTTACTCTATAATATTTCCTCCAGCTAATTAGGGGCACTATTAATATTCTTTGCAATATTTGTGGGTTACTCTATAATATTTTCTCCAGCTAATTAGGGGCACTATTCATATTCTTTTCAATATTTGTAGGTTACTCTATAATATTTCCTCCAGCTAATTAGGGGCACAATTAATATTCTTTGCAATATATGTGGGTTACTCTATAATAATTAAAATGTCCTCCAGCTAATTAAAATGTCTTCCATTTTTTTTAAAAAGAAAAAGTTTTTTTCATTTTTTTCATTTTTATAAATTATAAATGTTTTCTTAAGTTTTCGTTTTATAGTTTTTTTAACTGACGAACTTTGATTTTCATATTGCATTTTACGTAAATAAATAAATGCAAACAAGAACTCGTCCTTATTTCAAAGTTAAACAACTTGCAATAAATGTAGATTAGTACATAGCATTTAATCACTGTTTATTTTATTTTTTTATTTTAAGGGCGGAATTATCTGAAGAATCTGCTCAACTTAGGTCTCTTGTTGATCCTTCGAAATATGACAAAAATGTTCCGCCTAGTGGTGAGTTTACAAAATATATTATTCGCGTTTTCATATGTACTTTACTCAGAAAAGTCAAAACGCCTCTACAATGGATTGAACAAATTCAATTGTTTAATTTATTTCTCTAAGAGCCTATCTTCCAAAGCCCCTGAAGGAACTAATCATTTAATGTATTTTCTTAATATCGCCCCTCCCCCAAAAAAATCCCCGAAAATCACTTAGCTACCAAAAAGATTATTTCTGGTTTTCAGTTACTCTCAACAAGCACTTTGTTCTTTCTCGTTATCACAACTGGCACTCTACGTGAAGCTTAGTATAATGTTATAACAACTGGAACTCTACGTGAAGCTTAGTATAATGTTGTCACAACTGGAACTCTACGTGAAGCTTAGTATAATGTTATTACAACTGGAACTCTACTTGAAGTTTAGTATAATGTTATAACAACTGGAACTCTATTTAGAGTTTAGTATAATGTTATCACAACTGGAAGTTAAAAGTTACATAAATTGAATGACAGTGGATAGCATTTCTTAATAATTTATAACAAGTAAAATGTAGTTAGTAGCTATACATGTGTGATATATCATTATAATATTAATTGAAGTCACATCATTCTTTACTGCTTAAATATGGATTTCCAGTAAAATTATAACATCTCAGCTGCTTAACTGTATTGTTATTTCCAGTAAAATGAACATAATATAACAACTCAGCTGTTTAACTGTATTGATATTTCCAGTAAAATGATCATATCATAATATCTCAGCTGTTTAACTGTACTGTTATTTTTTGTTGTTGTACGTCTCCCACGACTAGGACTTTCTCTAATATCAGGATACACATATTTGTAACCCAGCCAGTTCGATGAGCCAGTTGTGTAAAGCACTAAGTTTAGAATAAAATAGGTGAAGTTTTGTAAGTATGAAAAACCGAAGGAAGATTTGGCCAAATATGTGGTACTAAGCCTTATTTATGTGTAATGTTGGCCGAATGTCTTATGGTATAATGTTGTTAAACCTCTCCAGTTTTACATATTAAACAGGGGAAATACGGAGATTTAATGTTTATGAGTTGTAGTTTACGCTCATATGAGACATAATTGCAGAGAAATATTTTCAACAAGAATGTGCGTTAATACCAATGGTGTTTAGTGTTTAAAATCGTTATCAGTAGTGTATATCAATGTCTTAAGAGAACAATAGTGTATATCAATGTCTTAAAACAACAGTAGTGTATATCAATGTCTTAAAACAACAGTAGTGTATATCAATGTCTTAAAACAACAGTAGTGTATATCAGTGTCTTAAAACAACAGTAGTGTATATCAGTGTCTTAAACGCACAGTAGTGTATATCAATGTCTTAAGGGAACAGTAGTGTATATCAATGTCTTAAAACGCACAGTAGTGTATATCAGTGTGTTAAAACAACAGTAGTGTATATCAGTGTCTCAAACGCACAGTAGTGTATATCAATGTCATAAAACAACAGTAGTATATATCAGTGTCTTAAAACAACAGTAGTGTATATCAGTGTCTTAAACGCACAGTAGTGTATATCGATGTCTTAAGAGAACAGTAGTGTATATCAGTGTATTAAGAGGAGAGTAGTGTATATCAATGTCTTAAAACAACAGTGGTGTATATCAATGTCTTGAACGTACAGATTAATAACGCTGTATTTTAAGAATACATCCTGGTAGTAGGCCAATGTCATAGAGCAGATGAACGTCTGTTACATATATTAGAGTAGAAAATGGTCAGAGAGGCAGATCTGCATCTTATAAACACAGTAAAGTAGAGCCATATGTTACAAAAAGAGTAGAGCAGATGAACTTCTGTTACATATATTAGAGTAGAAAATGGTCAGAGAGGCAGATCCGTATCTTATAAACACAGTAAAGTAGAGCCATATGTTACAAAAGGAGTAGAGCAGATGAACTTCTCGTACATATATTGGAAACATATAACCCTAGAGACACAGCCCAGCAGAGTCGTATCACAGGAAAACAATAAAGCCCAACAACGTGACACACGATGTGTGCAAAGCATGCTATTTCTAGGGGGGGGGGGTCGTGGGAGCATGCCCCCCCATAAAATACATACAACGTAATGTACTGAATTAAAAGAAGCAAGAAAAAATACATAAGATTTAGTTATACATGACATGAAAAAGTGGCCAGGTCATGGCCTGACTGGCTGTACAGCTTCCTACGGCCCCAATAAATTTGTTGATTTAGAAAATTTAAAGAATGTGTAATATTAATGTTACTAACTTATACATCTGAACTTTACAGCGATGAAATATAAATTTTAGCCAGTAAAAATTATGATTTCCAGTTTGTCTCCGATTGTCACAATACAAAATAATGCTTTATTTTGTGAAGCTTCTCTGCTTAAGAGTTCAGTATAACGAGTTATTAGGACTAACAGCAGTACAGGTGTAAATTATTTGTGTTGAGTATACGACAATAAACACATCCTACAGGTGAGCTAGGGAACACCAACACGAGAGGCCTTGTTTTGTTCTTGTCCAGTATTTCTGAAAAGGAAAAGACTTTTCCGAAATCGATTTAATTCAGTAACTGAAAGCAAGTATAGGGAAACTAAAAATAGAACGGGTAACACTCTTACTCTTAGTAGAAGTTTAAAATTGTAGTTAAGATAGAGAAAGTAAATCTTCACGGTTTTACTACAACTCTGCAGGAGTAGATTTAAACTATAATAAGATAATCAAAGTCATTATAGTTGGATGTTAAAAAGTCCTTATTCTACCGTGTAGACTATGTAATATAGTTGGATGTTAAAAAGTCCTTATTCTACCGTGTAGACTATGTAATATAGTTGGATGTTAAAAAGTCCTTATTCTACCGTGTAGACTATGTAATATAGTTTGGTGTTTTCATTCACGGTTTAGTCGAGAATAATATGAAAATAAACTCATTCCAGAATTTATTACATCATATTTTTAGGTGAACCTGTCGAAGTCAGCGTTCAAACCTACATTAGAGCCATAGAAAAAATTGATATCAATGAAAAGGTAATGAGCAAAAACTACGACATATATGTTATTTTAAGATAATTCTATTTCTAGTGTAATGTATAAAAATACAAAGTGTTATTTTACCTTGTTTCTATATTAGGTATAATGTGAAAAATTACAAAGTGTTATTTTACCTTGTTTCTATATTAGGTATAATGTGAAAAATTACAAAGTGTTATTTTACCTTGTTTCTATATTAGGTATAA
>NW_013673467.1:0-3566 GCF_000517525.1 Limulus polyphemus
ATATAGTTAGTTATCTCTTACTGTTAATACTTATCGAATCTATGAAAATGTTCTAAAGGAACTTCATACAAATGGAGTTGAACAAAGTGAAACTGAGGAACGAATGCAAAAAAATTAGAGAAACTGACACCTCTACCTTCTATTCTTTACATTAGGACAAAGAACACAAAATTTTGTATTAATTGCTATGAAGAATCAAAATGGCGAAGTAACTCAATTCAAAGGAAATAAATTCTATAATTATAGCTTTTTTATAAGAGATTCTATTCAGGTGGAATGGTGAACCAAACTAACAACTCTTTCTTTGAAGGCTTACCGATTTTACCAGCAAATATAGAAGTCTTTAGAAGCTCCATTCACGTTTACAGAAATAACTGGTGCTTGTCAATCACTAGCACATAAATCGATGAAGTGGTTAGTTAAAATTAGGCCTAAGATTGGTAATTCCTTACTCGAGGTTTTTAATAAATATCTGTAGACAGGTGAACGTTGTAGAAATATGAAAAAAAAAATCAGTAATAAAGTTAATACCTTAAAATAGGGAGATTTGACACGGGTAAAAATATGGCAACTGACATCACTTCTGTGTACTAATTATAAAATATTTTCTAAAGTCACATGACGAACAGAATGAAACCTTTTACGAGACTGACTTACTCTGTTCCAGATCGATGCATTTGTGATTAAAATTCATGTTATGCGCGATTTAATAAATCTCGTAAACTAAATTGTAAATTTAGATATTGGAAAAGCATTCGACAAAATAAACCATAAAGATTTAAAAAAGGTATTTTAAAATTTTGGTTTTGACAGGAAAATTATAAAAACGGTTGGCGCAATTTACAAAAATACCGTATTTTATGTTGTTCATGGATCAATGTCAAGTTAAGCTACTCCTTTGTAAAGGGGTGTACAACAAAGAGATTAAATAAATTTGTAATGATCATTAAAGACTGTATAAATATTTACACTAAACAGGAGAAAAAATTAATGTTATTGAAAACACAAAGAAATTTGAAGTATATTATGGGTTAAAGTTCAGTCTCTTGGTTTATAGGCTGGTACTCGGAAAATAAACTACGTATACATGGTCGAATTTCGAAGTAAAAGTATTTGAAGTTTACTTAGGAAATTCTTTATAATGGATCCAAAGATGAGGTGAAAGAGAAACGTTTCAACCCTTTTTTATAATTAAAAAGGAAAATATTAATCCTTAATCAGATTATCAGTAGTAGTATATGAACCTCCTAATAATTTTGTAGATAATTTCCAAAATGCTTTTATAAAATTTGTTTGGAGAAAAGTTCTTTGGATAAATAGAAACACCCTATCTTTAAATTTCGAAGAAGTTGGTTTAACTACTAAATCTCTGAATGATAAGTTAACCAATTTTAGGATTCGATAATTCGAACATGTATTACATAAATCAACCTATTCGTCCACTCGAATTACAATTGAAGCTATTTTTAAACGAGTATGTCAGTGTTAGGGTTTCCTTACAGTTCTTTTGATGGACCATATGGAGCCACGAGAAAAGTTAGGAATATTTTATAGTTATGCATGAAAAATATTAAAATATTTTGTTAAAGCACTTCTTAATGAAGCTATTTTCTTGAATTCTTATATACCAGATAACACAGGATATCTGTTTTATTATTTTTCATGTTTGATAAATAACAGTGTCAGCCATTGTAAAGAAGTAGATGGAAAAAAATATTAGGTTAATCTTACAGCCACGTTTACAGAATGATGAAAACGAAGAACATTTGAACCGGTCAGTGACTGTGATAACAATACATTTTAAACACATCGTTAATACAGTTACAGTAAAAATGTAGCTAACAATGAACGATGTAATATGACTATTATAGAACCACTAGTAACAAAACAGGGCACTAAAACCTCGTAGAGAAAGAAAGAAAATACCATTTTGAATGAATGTTGTCTTCAATTACCAAAAAGCTTGTAGAAAACGATACAGAAATATCTGTCCGAAAAAACATTGACGCGGATATACAGTGGAGACGTATGTATGATGTACTACCTTGTCCATCATGGTTAAAACGAATATATGAATTGTGTCCGTATTACAAATGGCATATGTACTTTAGTTCTGTTGCAAATGAACCTTAATTAAAGTTACATTCAACTATTTTAAGAAGAATGTGTGAATAGTATTATAAGTCGTATTTTTACTCGTGTAAAAAAAAGAATTTTAAATTAATATAATGTAGTTTTATTATTATTTTAGGCAAAAGTATCACATACAGTTATTTGTGCGAGATACAAAAAAAAACAACAACAACAAAATACGTAGATTAAAACAATGAAAGAAACAGTGGTATGTAATTTGTTTAATAGACTGAAATCACAGGTTATACTAGAATATACGTGGGAAAAGAAAACTGGGAATTAAAAAAGAACTGAAACCAGTAGTGTCGATGGTTTATTAAGAATCAAAATTATTGTGAAATTTCCGCCTTTAGATTAGTTACTTATGTGATATGTATGTAACCAGTTTTTAGGTTATTTGTTTTTAAGGTCTTCAGTGTTTATTATATTATATATATTGTACATGTGAACTTGTAAACTAACAGTCTGGTTGTTCCAACAAAAGTATCTAAAACTATCCATCCAACATTTTGCAATTATCGGTTTAAGGTTGTCGATTATGGGGAAAAGACGTCGTGACTATATTTAGTAAAACACACACAAAATCCACATTATCTGACGTCCATTTTAAATGTGTAATATTTACTTTCAGATATCATGTATAAGTAGGCTTAGTGGTCATAAATAATAGCCTAATGTTTTCTCTTGCTATAATAACTGTTGTTAGTGTGGCAAACTTGTAAAAACTGGTTTGGTTAGTTTTAATAACAAAAAGAGTCTATCAACTACGTAATATAAAGGTTCATGAAATATTTTGAGTGGTTGTTCAACTACGCTGAGTCACGTGTGAGTGAAGTAAAAGCAGTAAAAATATAGTGTAGGACGTACTTTACGATTTGATGGAATGTCGGTTAAAGCTTGAGATGCTTGAAAGTAAAGAGGTAATGGAGAGGTTGTTTATCGCTCCTCTGTTAGCATAATATCCTTGTTGTTCACTCGAATAAAACAAGATGTTAGAACATAGCCTACTTACAAACAACCGCAGAACAACTGAATATTCAGTACATTGGAAACATCAATATACAGTTCTAAGAAACTAAGAAAAGGTCTGAAAAGTCATACATTACTAGTAGATAAAGGTAAAGGGTTCAATAAAGTCATACATTACTAGTAGATAAAGGTAAAGGGTTCAATAAAGTCATACATTACTAGTAGATAAAGGTACATGTTTCAATAAAGTCATACATTACTAGTAGATAAAGGTACAGGGTTCAATAAAGTCATACATTACCTGTAGATAAAGGTACAGGGTTCAATAAAATCACAAAACTAACAGCAGATAAAGGTAAAGGGTTGAATAAAGTCATACATTACTAGCAGATAAAGGCAAAGGGTTGAATAAAGTCACAAAATTAATAGCAGATAGAGGTAAAGGGTTAAATAAAGTCACAAAA
>NW_013673467.1:4364-8786 GCF_000517525.1 Limulus polyphemus
GGTCAAATGGTTTATATTAGAATACCTGTAACACGTTTTAAAGTACACATCTATGACAGAGCCGGGTCAAATGGTTTATATTAGAATACCTGTAACACGTTTTAAAGTACACATCTATGACAGAGCCGGGTCAAATGGTTTATATTAGAATACTTATAACACGTTTTAAAGTACACATCTATGACGGAGCCGGGTCAAATGGTTTATATTAGTATACCTATAACATCTTTTAATGTATACATAATATGTGAGAGAACAAATATGAAGCTGTATGCCTTATTTGGTGTTGTGCCCAATGACTTTCAGGCAGTGGGGTCCACAAGATGTGGTGGTGGAAGTTAGAAGTAGTTTATTATCTTTTTTTTTCTTTCAGGGAAAATCGAAACAAGGGATCTGACAGAAAGAAATTTAGGTAGTTTTGTTTTACTATCCTTAGTTTTACCAGAGGGGTTGTAGTGCTTCCGTATCTTTTAAAACGTTAATGTAAATGAATATTACCTAAAAAGGAAATTAGTTTTCCTTTAAACACTACGGGACATTTAAGTGTGTTCCGATTTTCTCCAATGGTGTTGAGTAATCTATCTAATACCAAACTTTAAGCGGAACACATTAAGATGGATTGGCGTAATTTTAACGGAAACATTAAGGGGAGATATCCCCCAACTAACGCTACTGAGTGGAAACACTCCTACGTCTATTCATGCTATAATTCTTCAATTCAAGACACACAACGATCGTTGATATTCGTGGAACGTCACAAACTGTAAGATTAAAGTTGAACAGGAAAGGAACGAGTTAAAAAACAAAGAGGGGAGTTATTCAGAAAAAAAAACACTTGGTAGAATTCTAGGTTTATATACAGAAAAGTAGTTGAAATAAATAAAGAATATTCAGGCAAGAAAAACATCTGGTATCCAGGATAACGTAAACCTGGTATCAAAGAAAGGTAGAAAATGATAAACCGCATGCGCCAAAGTGCGAAACGAGAAAGAGAGAGAGAGAGAAACGTATTGAACGAACTCACGAAATAACTGATGAAAGGTTAAAGGTTACCAATCACACGTGCGAATGAAAGTTTACAGGAAATGTGAAAATTGATAAATAGAAGCAAATTAAACGTATTGCAATCGAAATTTATGTAAAATCATGGCAATTCAATGTATTAGCGAATTAAGAATAACACCAAGTTGTTCATCTATTTAAGACCTGTATATTTCTTAGGTTCGGTCTTTAAAAATCTGTCCCCCGTTGGACAGCGGTAGGTTTAGGCACTTGCAACGCCAAAATCCAGGATTCGATACCCTAAAAACAACCACGTTTATTAAATTCACATACCAACAAATGAAATATTTCCTATGGAATATTTTGTTAAAGAATAAACGTGTTTGCCACTTGGTCAATAAATTGTGTTTTATTTTGGTGTATTTCATGCACGAAGTTTCACAATGGGCTACGTGCACTGTGTCCTCCGCAGGGACCTAACCCATATTTTTAGCGTGATAAGCCCTCAAGATTACCGCTGAGCTACCGGGGGCTAATGAATATTGAAAATATTTTTAAATTGCGATTTCAAACTTCAAAGCTGAAACCTTGATTATTCAGAAGTATAATATTAGACTAACGTAGTGCAAGTTTTACTTACTTACGTTTCATCAAATTGTTTCACTAATTTTAAAACTAAATGTAATCTATTTCAAAGAAATTTAGATATTTCTCTCAACTCGGTAATATATACATTCTTTTAGGGTACTGGCAGGGGTTTGAACCTCTACAAAATGTTGTATAGAGCACAGGAACATCTGATACAGAAATATAGAAATTTTAAAATAATGGCACTAAGAATATGGCAAAAATATAAAAATATCACATAACAATAACAAGGGGCCCGGCATGGCTTGGTGGTTAGGACGCTCGAATCGCAATCTGTGGATCGTGGGTTCGAATCCCCACCACCAAATATGCTTGCCCTTTCAGTCATGGGGGCGTTATAATGTGTCGATCAATCCCTCTATTCGTTGGTAAAAGAGTAGCCCAAAGGTCGGTGGTGGGTGGTGTTGACTAGCTGCCTTCTCTCTAGCCAATCACTGCTAAATTAGGGACAGTTAACTCAGATTCCCTCGTGTAGCTTTGCGTAAAATTCAAAACAAACCAAACCACAAAAAGTAGAGTGACAGAGAAAGGGCGGCAAATAAAAGGTTGTTTGTGGCGGCATAAAAGTCGATAAAAGAAAATGTAAGAAGAAGATAAAAGTTATTGTGAATGAATTAGTGTCGTGGTTTGAAGAAATTTTAATAGCACTCGTATATGAAAAAAAAGTAAAAAAAGGCTTAACTACTGTTAATAAAACGGAGGTCTTTCCTAAAACGCGAGATTTTTTTTTTAGTTTATTTACTGTTGCCTGGTTGTTTTAGTTATGGCGAGAAGTCACATAAGGGCTACCTGTTATTTGACGACAGTTAGTCAACCGCACTCATCGTCAACTCGTGTAATATTCTAATTAGACAGTGGAATTTGATCGACACTCTTATAACGCACTCAAGGTTACATACTCAAGGGGCGATTTTGTGGCAACAAGACGCGAACCATAGACCCACGGATTTCACAGTCCAGAACACCGCCCACTAGGCTACGCCCGGTACAGTTTTGTGTGTATGTGAGTGTGTGTGTGTGTATGAAAATCATACTACGACTAACTACTCTAAGTCTTTAATATCAGTTCCTAGGGGATATAGCTTGATTGTTAGGTTTAAGGACAGGTTTAAGCCTATATTATAACTACACACATATATACAAGATCTTTGTAGACAGGAATCAATAATCTCAATCACAGAATTTCGGAAGAAAACTCTCGACTCACGTTTTTTACCCTGATACCACACTTTGTTTTACACTGTTTCAAACAAATAAGATAAATAACAACGATGAAGAATACCGTAGTTTAAAAATGTCATTATTATTTACTCAAATAATAGAAAAACATGAACTTCTTCAGAGGGGTTTGTTTGTTTTAGAGTAAAGCCATATTGGACTGTGTCCTCCGCGGGGAATCGAACCCCGGATTTTAGCGTTGTAAGTCCGTAGACTTACCGCTGTCCCATCGGGGGACTCTTCACAATTCCTGTTACTACTCAACGTGTTGACATGGCCTGGTGTTAGGGATATCGATTTGCAATTTGAGGGTCACGGGTTCGAATCCTTTCACCGAACCATGCTCGCCCTTTCAGCCGTAAAGGCGTTATAATGTTACGATCAGTCCAACTTTTTGTTGGTAAAAGAGTAGCCCAAGAGTTGGCGATTGGTAGTATTTACTAGATGCCTTCCCTCTAGACCAGTGGTTCTCAAACGTTTCAGGCCCACATTTTGAAAATCCACGCTGTAGTCTATCACTGCTACATTTTGACGACTAGCGCAAATAGCCCTCGTGTAACCTTGCGCGAAATTCAAACCTAACTACTCGACGTAATTAAGATTAATATATTTTCACGATATAATCTATAGTTTTCAAGAAAAGAAAGAAATACTTACGTGATAAAAGCATCTGTGTCGCGGTAGCAGTTAACAGTAGCGTTTTCCGTCCCAGAAACCCTCGTTTCACAAAACTCTGTGTCGTAGTACCAGTACAGCTGATTTAGGCCACATGCGAACGACGTCAGGACGAGGAAGAAGATGAAGAGAAACTTCGCGATGTCGATGATCATACAGCCGAGGGAGATCTGGAGGGGTCCCAGGTGCGGATTGGTCTGGAATAAGTAGATGACTCGTGCGAAGCTGAAGACGTTAGCCACGGCAAACACGCCTTCGGCAATAAGTGTGGGGTCATTGTTGGGCCAGCGGGTGCGCTCAAGGACCCTAGGACCGTAACGGTCGCTCTGGATCTGAAAGAATGCCACAGCTTTGAGGGAGAAAGTGGCCAAGTAGAGGGACAACATGATGAAGTCTAACCAGTTCCACCACTGTCGGACATAGGCCTTGATTCCCTCTTCCCACAGTTGCTTACACTCTGACCACACCATCCCTGGGATACAATAACAACTGGTCACTTACTTGTCTCTCTATACCATGTATTTATATATTCCATAATAACTACTGACTTACATTTCATTCCCCACTTTAACTAAATGTTTTATAAAGCCACTAAGTCATGTTTTAGTCCCCACTTTAACTAAATGTTTTATAAAGCCACTAAGTCATGTTTAGTCCCCACTTTAACTAAATGTTTTATAAAGCCACTAGGTCATGTTTTAGTCCCCACTTTAACTAAATGTTTTATAAAGCCACTAAGTCATGTTTTAGTCCCCACTTTAACTAAATGTTTTATAAAGCCACTAGGTCATGTTTTAGTCCCCACTTTAACTAAATGTTTTATAAATCCACTAGGTCATGTTTTATTCCCCACTTTAACTAAATGTTTTATAAAGCCAC
>NW_013673467.1:9752-12921 GCF_000517525.1 Limulus polyphemus
TCATGTTTTAGTCCCCAATTTAACTAAATGTTTTATAAAGCCACTAAGTCATGTTTTAGTCCCCAATTTAACTAAATGTTTTATAAAACCACTAGGTCATGTTTTAGTCCCCACTTTAACTAAACGTCTGATAAATCCACTAGGTTATGTTTTAGTCCCCACTATAACTAAATGTTTTATAAATCCACTGGGTCATGTTTTAGTTCCCACTTTAACTAAATGTTTTAGTAAGCCACTAAGTCATGTTTTAGTCCCCACTATAACTAAACGTCTGATAAATCCACTAGTTTATGTTTTAGTCCCCACTGTGGATTATGTTTTAGTCCTCCAGTTTTCCATAATAAAGAAAAAAAACGCATGCTTTGTCCGTTTGTTACAAAATCCTTACATATAAAGTACGATTAGAACTTACGCTTAAAAATTTCTAACCTGATCAATTAAAGATTGAGAAAAACAGTTTTAAAGGCCACTTCTTTCTCCTTAACTACACACTTAAATTATAGAAATGTCGAACAATCAACGTTAAATGACTTTATTACTAAAGGTTACCTAGGCCTAATAATATAACAATTTCCTAAGCCTAATGATTCCTAGGCCTTATGATAATAAAGGTTTTAAAATGTTCTCTAATTTGGGATTTTAAATAAAATACGAATAAGTATTTAAAGAAAAGTAAAAAAAAACATGGTTGTTATTTTAACATTGAACATTTCAACAGTGACATCTGTTGTTTAAATTTCCTGTTATTTTTATCAACATTTGATTTGTATACTTCATCACAGTCTGTGGTCGCCCTTGATCTAAGTAATCCTTATTTTTATTGATATTATTTGTCGAGCATGAGCAGAATAATATTTTTTGTAAATTACGCAGTTACTTTTCAGCTATGATGTCATAAAAATTAGGGATTGGAAAGAATATCAGTGAAGAATGTTTCGATTAATGATTACCTGTGACCCAGAAGAAAACCAACCACTCCACCAAAGAGGGTGGAGGCCCCCGGATGTTCTGCCTTGATCGTTCGGACCCCTCCAACCTTGTAGAAGCAAGTACCAGCAAAAGAAGAAAAAACCCAAAGGAGGCACTAGAAAAGGTAAATTTATACTAGACACTACGTCTCAAGACTAATCAGGTGTTGATGAATCATTACAAATTTGAAACTAATGTTTTAAAATAATTAGAGTATTATCTAATCAGTTAAACAGATAACTGTAAACCAAATCAGCGAATGCTTCTCTTTATCCATTTAAAAGTAATTTAACGATGGACACGAATCGGTAGACACCTAATAGGGCGAATCCACGTAAACACAAAAATACCTGTGGTAAATGAACTTCATGAATGGAGACCGGAGAACTTGGCCTAATTTGGACCTGGGTAGGGTTAGATAATAAAGGGTAATGACTGGCATGCAAGCTATAAGTCCAGAACACATTACTAGCTTCATAATCCCGTTCCAACGTCGCCAGACAGGTATACCTTCGTACCATATGGACGTCAGCAGCTGCTGACAGTTGGGGTGAGCTACAAACTGGCAATAAGAAATGACGGAAAGTAAAAGTCAGCTGTAAGATAATAACACGGCTTAACGAACACTTAATCGCCTACTTACAAGTTTAACTTTGAACTAATTACGTACATATATTTTAATATATGCGTTTATTTGGAAAGTAAAACTACTCGGTCTGACTGAGGTAGTATATATATTCTTCTTTTTTCAATTGTCAAAATAAAAAGGTTTGTAGTTATATTTCTTAACAGTATAAATATACATTATGTTGTTCTTGGCTCAGGATTCTTCTAGAGTAGGTGTCTGAGACTTGTTAGCGATAAATTCAACGAATATATATATATATATATATATATATATTCGGAACAAATTAAACGTATGTACAACAAATTTTTCAACACTATAGATATTATAGGCATATCTTAAACACTATATATGTGCGATTCTCTTCTTGTCAAAAGACCACTTACTGTGACTTAGGTCTTAGGCCTAATCAATTACTTTAGAATTTCAGTGGACAAGCCGAACTATCTTTCCTATTACTATTGCACTAGTATTCTGTGTGATTCGCTTACAATTTACAAGTTACCGTAATCGTTTGGTCATCTTTTTTTCTGAAGATCCTATGTTGGTTTTGTCAAAGTGCACTTAGGCTGATTCAATTACTTTAGAACCACTCTTTAACGGAATAAATTATTTTTCTTGTCTCCATTTCTACTGTTAGTCTTACTCTAATATATTAAATGTTAGGCCTATGTCAATCGTTAGGCCTATCACTTCTACGGTACTTAACTTCAAGCCGAACTTTTCCTCGTTGTAACTTTGCTCTATTCTGCTATTGTCTGTCTGCTGCTTCCCGCTCATCTCAAGCTATTTATATCTTTATTACCTAAACGTCTGTTCACTTCTATATTCTCGACGTCAATGTATTGCACGCGACGTTTAATAGTCTCAACATCAATGAATTATTAACAATACTTCCTACAATCGTCTGCTTTTAACTAATATTATAACAAAACTAAACAATAATAAAATATTCACTCACAAAAATATATAAATCAATAATATATAAACTAAACAGTCTTTTATATCATGACAATCTGGTAACAGAATACTAGCCAATATTATATTAGGTCTTAAAGAAATTAATGTCGCTTTTTTTTAGATGAAAAAACCTGAACAACATATACAATAAAAAAACTAGTTTTATTTCCTCCTTAACATTGGTTTACATGGTTTATCATTTTTTAACTTGGTGTAGGCCTATGTTTACAGCCACACTATCTGCACTACACTAGGTTAAAAAACAAATACGAGCCACTTTGTGTGGGGGTGGGGACTGTACAAAGTAACTAAATATACCGATAGCTAAAATAGCCTCCATTCTTATCGATGATGCTTTTCCATCTTACAATAAGGTTGTTAATGCCCTGATTGAAGAAATCACTTGGCTTTGAATCAAAAAACATATCAACATCCTCTTTAATACTTTCCACATTTGCATACGTTTTCCCATTAAATGGTGTTGCAGCGAACTAAAAAGATGGTAATCTGATGGTACCATCTCTGGAGAATATGGTGGGTGGGGAAGAGCTTCCCAACCCAATCCATAATCTTCTGTTGCGTCAAACGTGCCACATGTGGACGTGCATTGTCGTG
>NW_013673467.1:13555-15988 GCF_000517525.1 Limulus polyphemus
TTGGGTTAGACCCAACAAGAGTCTTCAGAGCATCAATATCAATTCTAACATGTCGGTCCCTGCCATCACAGTTTTTAAGGCTAAAGTCACCTGAACGAAATTTGCTGAACCATCGTTGACACTTACCAACGTTCAAAACATTTCCATAAACTTCTTTGATATAATTTGTTGCTACAGAGGCGTTGTTTCCCTTCTTGTATTCAAACGGCATTATATGCCGAATGTGTGTGTGTCTCGTCGTGTGCCATCATTATAAGGGATTAGAGTATACTAAACTTTACACATTTTATAGGCTACACTAACGTGACATTTAGACGGTTCGTTTAACTATTATAGGTGACGTACGTCTTTTTTTTGGGCGGGGGGGGGGGTAATGAAAGTGTTCCAAAAAGCGACATTAATTTCTTGACGACCTAATACTAATACACCTACCCATAGTAGACGTACACCGATATCCTAACTATCTCGTGTTTTCCTCATTTTAAATGCTAACTTTACACGCCACCTGCCTGTAGTAAACGTAAACTAATATACTAACTTGCCCGCGTTTTATTCATATTTCAATATTACTTTACTGGCCACCTGTGTGTAGTAGATGTACACTAATATAGTAACTTGCCCACATTTTATTCATATTTCAATACCACTTTACATGCCTTCTGCCGGTACACTAGACGTACGCTAATATACTAATTTGCTTGTTTTTGTTCATATTTCTAGGCCATCTGCCGGTACTAGACCTGTACTAACTTACCTGTTTTTGTTCATATTTTAATGCCAGTTTTAGACGAGCAAGAGTTAATTTTTCTCTATCTTCATCATCATCATCTTCGTCGTCGGAGTTAGATTGTTTGTTGAGGACAGCGATAACTTCCTCTGTGCTCCTACAGAGATCCAGGAGGTCGCACGAATAGCGTTTACATTGATTACTCAGTTCCAGGTAGATATCTTTAAATTCGTTTTCCCGCATAGCTAGGTGTCCAAGCTCCCATGACAGCTTGACATATAAGAAACAATTACGAAAATAATTAGTACCATCTTGTTTTGTGATTAAATAGAACAGTTGTACATTTCTGTATGGCCACGAAAATTAATGTTACTGTGTAGATGTCACGGTGATGTTGAAAATTTGTTTGTTGTTCTATTCCACTCCTCTCTCTATTTCTTTGTTGTGTATTTTCAGACTTAGCCAGATATAGAATTGAGCCCTTTTAACTTAACGAAACGTGGCAGATATTGTGAAGGATCAAAATGGAAGGATAGCCCATAAATGAAACACAGGTTCAGATGATAAAAAAACAAACTTGAATTTATTTACTGTAAAAATACCTTACGTGAGGCATTTTTAAAGGGGAGCACTGAGGGACAAGTCTCTTCATATCCCATTGTTGTAACGTTATTTTGAAAACGGGTTCTTTTATATTATCTATCGAAAATAATGTCCAGTCACGTTAACAATAAAAAAAAACTAGTTTTATTTCCTCCTTAACATTGATTTACATAGTTTATCATTTTTTAACTTGGTGTAGGCCTATATCTACAGCCACACTATCTGCACTACACTAGGTTAAAAAACAAATACGAGCCACTTTGTGTGGGGGTGGGGACTGTACAAAGTAACTAAATATACCGATAGCTAAAATAGATCCAAAAACGCACTGAATGATTCAGTCTCCCAGCTAGAAAACACTGTAATGTTATCTAGCTAATTGACTGGCTCATCCGTATTTATTCTATAATACTTGTTCTGGATATTTTGCAAACCTTTAAGTTTTCGTGACGTTAATTTAGAATATCATTAGCTTAATCTCACGCACTATGATCTTAACTTCATGCGCCCTCTAGACAACATTTAATGTATTAATATTAAAATACAGCTTATAACACAATCATTCGCCATATTTTATCACTCATGGTACGCATACATTTGCTTAATTAAGCAAGCCAAATTCACCGTGAGGTAGATTTTCACTCGAATGGTAACAGCCGTTGCTAAGTAAACTATATTTCCAGGTTCTAGAAATCAATACTTGTCTGGTACTGGTAGAGCTCGAGAGCGTTGAGAAGCAAGTTGGACCTTTGTCAGGCACCATCGGAATGACAGTTGGTCGTGAAAACCTAATCGTGACCTCGAAAAAATGACAGAGAATATGATAATATTTTTGTAAGAAAAAAGGTTGTTACATATCCAAAACAGGATATTTCTAATAAATAAGCTTGGAATAATTATTTCTTAATATTTGAAATTTAGTGAATTCGGGACGATAGCTGTTTGAAATTCGTATATTATTATTTCTAAAACTATAAGTATTGTTGCGTCATCGAGATCACGTGACAATTCTCACGCTCTCTTGTTTCTAGAACTATCATTGTACTTTGGCGAATGTTCTACTTCTTGCTAGAAATGGTTACGCTGGTATATAAAAGATGGGA
>NW_013673467.1:16354-24798 GCF_000517525.1 Limulus polyphemus
TATAAGTATTATTACACATAACCACACTCAGCGTTCTGTTTGGTTGATATTGGCGGACGGCACATGATATTTGAATGTTAGTGATAGACAAAGCCTTTGATTTCCGATAAAAAAATAATTAAAATGGTTGCATTAGATAAGAAGCCTCATAAAAACAAAAAAAACCACTCAATACTTATGGTATAATTGGATAATGTTTTAACTTGTTTGCTAAACCAACGCCTTCAGCTTAGGCCTACGGCGTAAAATATTGACTGTAACAGCATTAACTACACTTTGAATTATCTCTATTCAGAACGAAATTTAATTAATACATAATACAATGGCTAATAATATTAAACCTAAAACCAGAGAGATTATAGAAAATTCTTGCGTACTTTACAGTTTCAGTTACGAACAACAAAAAAAAAGTTAGAGGCAAAATAACGTGTTTTAATATTCTTACTGAAAGGTAAAGTTAAACTGCTTTTATTTTCAATCAGTGACAACCATCATATATCCTTAAGGCCTAAAATGAACTTACAAGAAACAAATCAGAATTCGGTAAACACTCTACTTACCACTACACAAATGTAAAGTATTCTGTAGAAAGAAATAATAATAAAATGTAATAAGCAGTTTTAAGGACTATGTTGAATAAGGTATTTATAAAGTAAACAATTTTTCTTAAAATATTTCTTTAGTATGTAATTTTTCGTAACCCGGATTCATTTAGAAATAATATTAACTTTTACCAAAAATAAACTTTTGTAATCGTATAGAATCGTTCGTACAAAACTATTCATTATTAAGATCTCCCAAAAGCGGAAAGAAGTGATCATTTAATATCGGTGTCACACAAACAATTCGTCTCTAGTTCAAACAACGAATAATCAATAACAACAAAATAGGATTTGTATAGTTACAATTTATTTATTTTTACTAATGTTCAGAGTTTTGTAAATCAACTTAATATAATTTAACTAATTAAGTAAACTACCCTGCTGATTAAAAAAAAAAAATTCTGAAGGTAATCCATCTCATTCACATGAAAAATAGAAATTTGTCATCAGCTTGAAACTGTATTACAACCACATCAAAATTTGACCTTAAAGTATTTTTAGTTGGGTCGAATGTGGCCAGTGTTTGGCATGTGGATTGTGGATCTGATGTTCCGTGGTTCGTTCGCAGTTACCGCCTAAAAAAAAAAAAATTGTGCTCCGTCACTTTGGGGTCGTAAGTGTGTGATAAGAGTGACGGTCAATTTCCAATATTCGGCCTGACAAGAGTAACCCAAGTTGGTGTTGTTGACTAGTTGTATTACCTCTATAATCTATCACTTCAAATTAGAGCGGCTAGCGAAAATAACCCTCGTGTAGCTTTACGCGAAATTCAACAAACAAATTTTCAATCATCTCCAACCATTTTGATCTAACAAACATTTCATTTTTTTCTTATGTTAGTTGCATTGCAGACCAAAAACACTAGAAAAATAACTTCTAAAAATAAAATACTTACTGTCTTCAGCTTTACCTGCTTTCGGAATATATTGCATGAAGTTAGAATAGTTTTCTTTTTCCGTAACGCGGAAGAAAAGTCGTAGCTATAATTTATTTTTTTGCTGTTTTTCAAAGTGAATGTATAAAATTTCCATTTCGCTTTAACCTTTCTTCTCCTTCTGTTTCCTTATTTGAATGCTCATCTTCTCCTCTTTTGTCTAGTTTCTTTTTATTTACCACAACTATCTGTTTTGCTTGAAAATCTGCTTAAACTCTCTCTCTATTCTGTACAATCTGTTTAACATGGCGTCTATCTTCTTTTCTGGTAATATTCTATCCAACTTTCTACAATACATAGCTTGTAGTTTAGTGGCTCTCAAACTTTTCAAGCTCGCGTACCGCTTTTTGTTTAAACCTTCTTTTTCTGGAGCGATTTTTTTTTAGATCGTCTCCTTCAAGCTGACAAAAAAAAATATACTAGCAAGTCTATGCAGGCGAAGAGGGGAGAGTAGTGTGTATACGTATGTAGACGGGAAGCTCAAATTCGGCTTATTACAAATTTTATAATTTTTACATTAATTTTTTCTCGTACCGCCGATACTAACTCCACCAGTGGTACGCGTACAACAGTTTGAGAATCCTGTACAACACTTAAACTTTTTATTCATATACTCAAGCATCACTCGGTTATCTGACAAACTCCTTGAAAATTCGCTCAAATACTAAATTAAAAATAAAAACGAAATGATGAGGTTTATCATACATGATGGACAAAATCAGAAGTACCTCTCGCCATTAAATAAAATAAATAATATTATTAAAACGGCCACTTAGTGCTAGGCATTACAGGATTTTTCCGATACATTTATAATTTTATTTTAAATAGGGTTTATTTTATGTATACTAAAATAAATTTATTTGTATATATTGCATTATTACTGCAATGGACTGTAGTGTGAACACGGGATTTTTATGCAAACCTACATCAGCGATTTGTATGTAATTATGTGAAATTGATGATATCAGCCTATAATATTGACAAGGCCTTAAAGGAGCAATGCGAAATTTTATTTATTAATGCCAAGAAAACAAATCTAGCATTGGGTATGTGTGGGAAGTATCACCAGAAAAATTATATGGGGATTAAATAAAATCTCAGCAACCTGAACACAAGATCATCAGCGCGGACCTCATGGAGAAATCTTGCAGTGTAAATTCGACCAAACTACAATACCAAGAAACAGAAGTTTTAAACAATAAAAAGTACCCAAAATCATCTTAGAATGAAAACAAATTAAACATGAAATATCTGATACAGCAATCAAACCGCGTATTCATTGGTTCAAACATACAGAGTTGTTAGTTTAAAATTAAGGTTTTATCGCGCTGATTAATAACAATTACCTGATCACTACCGATATTAAATCGATAATTGGTTACGATGTTTCGTATTTTCAACCTAATGAGGCACATATATTCCAAACGGACAAATGTGAGACTCCAAGATTCAGACACAGTCGTTCCTAATTTTAAACTGCTAACTAGAGGGAGTTGGGGGAAAATCAAAAGCACTCATTGCGTACAAGACTACTTTTAACCGAATATCAGGATTAAATGTCGCTTTTGTGACGCTCCCATAGACTTGAACTTTGGACTTCTGATGCACAGCCCGGAACGCTAACTGCTAAGTCACACCTATTCAATAACATATCGCAAATTACAGCTCAAAGTAAAATACGTGCGCTAAGAAATTGTAGTGTATTATTATATTTCTTAAGTCCCGACTTCATCACCTCTATTAATTTTAATTTAGAGAATAATAATGAAACGCTCCCTGCGTAAAGTACTTTTTTATGACTTCATCTTACGAAAATCGAAATGGTGTATTTAAGTGTTTTACATATGATAGGTTTCTTTTTTCTAAGTGTAAAACACTTAAACACACATTTTCGATTTTCGATATCTCACTACTATAAAGGCTTGGTTTGGTCTGATATTTCATTGGTGGTAGTGTCCAGGGTCACTGATGAGGAGTGGAATTCTCCGGAACTAGTCTGGCTCACAGACACACCCCCAATGAAACAATAGACCATTCCAAGCTTTTATTTGTTGTTAAAAAAAATGTTTAAACAACTATTCAATTCATCATTACGATTCTTTTATTTTTATTTCTTAGCGCAAAGCTGCATATTGAGCTGTTTGCGCTTTGTCCATCGTGAGGAATCGAACACTGGATTTTAGCATTGTAAGTCCGTAAACTTACCGCCGACCCACCGGAGAAAAGCCATGCATTTGAAAGGTATCGTTTTAAAGTTGTTTTTTTTTTTTGTACTAGATCTGTTGAAAAATAATTAACAGCAGGCGATAGCTTTACCATAAAGGTGGAGAATACAAGGTACCATGATTAAATAAAATTGGTCGGGTGTGGACTAGTGTTAGCATGTTCAAACCGTGAAACCGAGGAGTCGTGTTTCGCTGTTCATTGTCTCAAAAACTGTGGGGTGTGTTATAATAGTGACGATCAAATCCCACTATTCAGTTAGATAAGAGAAGTTGGGGATAAGACCCGTTGTTGACTAGCTCCTTTCTCTCCACTCTATAAGTTTAAAATTAGGGAGGGGAATGCACTGACAGCACGAAAATTCTGAAACAAGAAAATTTCCACTAAAACTTAATATATATTCAAATAACGAAATGAACAGAATAGCCTTCGAAACAGAGAAATTTCTGTAAAATTGAACTCGGCGATTTAGATTTAGTTTTATTTTCAGTAAGAGCTTTTATGGAAGATTAAGTTGATGGACAATTCACAACACGTACTCGTGCAAGAACGGTTTCCAATCGTTTGAGAAGCAAATTTATTCAACAATATTCGTTTAAAGTACTTGAAGTTCTTCCAGGGCGGCTGCTGATATTATCATTATGCATCATATTGCTAGTTTAATTTATTCCACCTGTGTGGAGATAAAGGTCTTTGGCGAGGTTTCGACCAGACAGTTGCATCAGGCAGTTATAAGTTGAAACAAATAGAGCTACGGTTTATTAGGATTTGTTTCTCTAAGAGCATAGCCACATTGGACTATCTGCTGTGTTTACCGAGGGGAATCGAACCCTGAACTTGAGCGTCGTAAGTCCGTAAACTTACCGCTGTCCCATCGGGAGACTGGATTATCAACAAGATAACAGCAATGATACAATGTAATAAAATACATAGTTAGTGGTTTGATAAACTTACCGCTGTCCCATCGGGAGACTGGATTATCAACACGATAACAGCAATGATACAATGTAATAAAATACATAGTTAGTGGTTTGATAAACTTACCGCTGTCCCATCGGGAGACTGGATTATCAACACGATAACAGCAATGATACAATGTAATAAAATACATAGTTAGTGGTTTGATAAACTTACCGCTGTCCCATCGGGAGACTGGATTATCAACAAGATAACAGCAATGATACATTGTAATGAAATACATAGTTAGTGGTTTGATAAACTTACCGCTGTCCCATCGGGAGACTGGATTATCAACAAGATAACAGCAATGTTACAATGTAATGAAATACATAGTTAGTGGTTTCATTTTTATTTTACTCGTTACTGGTCGCATTGGGATAGTGGAAGGCTGATGGGTAGTTTCTAAAGAGGGCATTTTAACCAAAGTTCATTATCGTATTCTCTATTAACATCCTCTAGTATAAATGAATTTTGGTAATGGTAAAAATGCCCACTTTTGTAACTATAGTTTTTATAGAACTTTGAAGTTCTTCCTTCAAACCATGTGACAGCTTGGATGTATATTTCTGTCCTGGTTAACTAACACTGAAAAATGTCAACAACATATCTATAATTTTTTTGATAAATTAAAATTTTGGTAAATAAAAAAGACGCTTTACAAACAAATTGTAGTTTCACCCGAGTTCTGTCTAAGTCTTGTTTGTCATCTTTTTCTAAGTTCTGTCTAGCTAAGTCTTGTTTGTTATGTTTGTATGAGCTGTACTCTAACTAGAAGTTTTGTTCATCATCTTCATGTGAAATCTTAAGAATCAGAAGGTTCTGTTTATTATCTTCTTCTGTCCTATTGTATATTAGTAAAAAGTGTAGTTCATCACTTTCTTCGGAGCTATTGATTGTTGCAGATGATTTTTTATGACCCATATCTGTCCCAACGTCACTACATGTGACACAACTGGATAATTCATGGTTCTTGATGGTACACGGATATTCTTGTTATCAGGCGAGTCATATCTGTTCTAACACCGAGTGATGAACTATATGTGAAATACCAAACTCACTGTTTGGTTAAGATTTTACAAGAACCCATCTTCTAATAACCCATATAAATGTTGCCTGCGTTAACTAAACTTCTTCGTCTCATACAGCCCATTTTGATGTCTTAATAAACATTGAGTTCGTCGGGTTAAAAACTAATATTTTGTAAATTCAATCTGAATGGACTTGGCAGGTTTCTTGCGTTTTTTTTGTCGATCTGTGGTTTGAAAATGCAAGTTTAAGAGCTGAACTATGGTAAGGTTCTTAGTTATCTTCCAAAAAGTACTGATCCTTGCTATTGTAGTGTCTTGAAGCTGTCAAGGGTCTAACAGCTACAACTGACACATCTCCCAGGTTAGTTTATTTGAGACGTCTCACAAAATTGTTTTCAACTCTTAATAAATTGCCTAAAATCTCCTAATCCCGACGTCATATATTATTTAAGAGTTTCATATAAAGAAATAGTGTATAAGTTTTAGAATAAAATCATTAAATCTTTTGAAATATGGTGAAAATGTTTTTACAGCACTAACAAGCAATGGCACTTTCTGAACTTGAATTGTGTATTTACCTCGAAAGCAGTGAGAATAGGGTCATCGCTGGTCAATGAGATCCAGGCTGGACTGGCCAAGGCCCGGTAGGTGTGGATCTTCCGGAGGGAGTAACGTAGACTGTCCGTATGCATCCCCTCTTGACATTTTTGGCAGCAACAGGATAGCAAGTGCGGGTTGTCGATCATCGCTCCACGAGAGAGTAGGAGTTGCAAGATCTCGAACTGGTTGCAGTGTGCAGCTAGGATAACGGGCGAGATATCGGGGCTGTAGTCTGGGCTTTCATCGCCCTGTTGTCGACTCTTTGCCCAATCGCTGGCTAACATGCCCGCCGTGATGCTGGGATGGTTAATCAACATTTCTACGATCTTGTAAACGCCCTCGCGGATTGCATATAGCAGAGCATCTCCAATCTGTACGTGTTCTTGCTGCAGAAGAAGCTCCACAATCTCCACGTTTTCGTTGTCCACGGCGATTTGGATAGCGCTACGGCCCAGGATGTTGGTGCAGTTGACATTTACAGGG
Organism: Limulus polyphemus; assembly: GCF_000517525.1. Taxonomy (NCBI): domain Eukaryota; kingdom Metazoa; phylum Arthropoda; class Merostomata; order Xiphosura; family Limulidae; genus Limulus; species Limulus polyphemus. Next base: position 23,185 of record NW_013673467.1, read on the forward strand.
TGAGGTAGCTGAAGACAACGAATCATGGTGTGTTTGTCACCTCGCTCGGCGGCCTCCAGAAACGTCCTCTCCTTAGGATCCATACTTTGGTTGTCCTTCAAAGGCTCCAGGGGAATAAGAATCCGGTTCTGGTTGATGCTGAGTTTGTTGCTGCATCTTAAGGACTTGTCCATCATGTTCTAGTTTCGCTCGGCAACGCTTCTAGAGGACTTAACTTCTTCACCAAGATATAACTGTTTCGTGTCTTAACATGTCGGGTTTTGTGGTGCAGCTCGTGTCACTGAAACGTCACCAAATAGAACTTGTTTAAACATCATATCCAACCGAGTATAAAAATATAGTCAACATTATCTATAATCCTACAACCACATATAACAATGAAGTGAATAATGTCTATAAACCTCCAACCATGTACAACAATGAAGTAAACAATATCTATAAACATCCAACCATGTACAACAATGAAGTAAACAATATCTATAAACGTCTAAACATGTACAACAATGAAGTGAACAATACCTATAAACATCCAAACATCTAAAAATATCTATAAACATCCAACCACGTACAACAATGATGTGAACAATACCTATAAACATCCGCCCATCTTACATCCTCCCAGACTTGCAACAATGAGGTGAACAATATCTATAAACATCCAAACACGTACAACAATGAGGTGAACAATGTCTATAAACATCCAAACACGTACAACAATGAGGTGAACAATGTTCATAAACATCCAACCACGTACAAAAATGAGGTGAACAATATCTATAAACATCCGCCCAGACTTACAACAATGAGGTGAACAATGTCTATAAACATCCAACCACATACAACAATAACGTGAATGATATCTATAAACACCCAACCACGTAAAACAATCGCAAATAAGACAACAAAATATGAAATAATTTTCTCCTAGTGATTACATGTTGATTACTTATTAATAATGAATCTGTTATTTTAAGAATGTTTCACTTTTTGGCACATTGATTAATAATAACACAAAACGTTAACCCTTTCTCTATTCTGGCTCCCCAGTGGGTCAGCGTTAAGTCTCACAGCTTACAACACTAAAATTCGGGTTTCGATACCCGCTGTGTGTTGGAGCACAAGTAGTCCATTGTGTATCTTTCTGTTTAATAACAAACAAGCAATTTTCTACTTTGACGCATAAAAGGAATACTCTGACAATTAACAAGTTAAATCCTTAAAGATCTCAAAAATATATCAGTTACAACTTCATTCATTGCCAAATTAAGGTTAGTAATAGTCTTTATACAATTAAAATCTCAGAAGACCTGCTCAAGATGGATATAGAAAAACATCCACTACAGCCCTTGATCATAGAATTGTAAAAACCTGAGAATCGTGTAGAAGTTATTTCAAAATACGAAATAATAAATTAGGGTTACCGAAAATCAGGGTCATTTACTTTATTCAGGATTAGGAGGTCGTAACCACCTGTCTTTACGTCTTTCATATAATTTATATGATATATTGATTATTATCTCGCATTTACTTTATATAAAAATTAATCAACTTTTAAAATCAGATAAATTAAAAAAATTTATCTTGTTGTTTGTTTTTCAGTTTCGCACAAAGCTA
>NW_013673467.1:25597-30443 GCF_000517525.1 Limulus polyphemus
GTCTTTATACAATTAAAATATCAGCAGACCTGCTCAAGATGGGTATAGAAAAACATCCAGTACAGTCCTTGATCATAGAATTGTTAAAACCTGAGAATCGTGTAGAAGTTATTTCAAAATACGAAATAATAAATTAGGGTTACCGAAAATCAGGGTCATTTACTTTATTCAGGTCGTAACCACCTGTCTTTACGTCTTTCATATAATTTATATGATATATTGATTATTATCTCGCATTTACTTTATATAAAAATTAATCAACTTTTAAAATCAGATAAATTAAAAAATATATCTTGTTGTTTGTTTTTCAGTTTCGCACAAAGCTACTCAGGGCTGTCTGCGATATCCCACCTCAGTTTTGAAGTGATAGATTAGAGGGAAGTCAGCTAGTCAACACCACACATCGCCAACTTTTGGGATACTCTTTACCAATGAATAACGGGAGTAATCGTCACGTTATAATATCCTCACGAATATAATAGAACGCACTTTCGGTGACGAGTTCCGATTCCACGACCCGCAGTTTACAAGTAGAGCACCTTATCTACCAAACCATGCCAGACTTGGAAGAAAGGGAGAAGACCAAACTAAGTTACTATGTCTATAATGTATGAAACACTGCAAAAACCTTGTTTATCGTTCAGCAAAAAGCTGCACAATGAGCTGCCTCTGCTGTGTCATCGCAGGGATTATACTCTTAATTTTATTATTAACGCGAAGACAACTGGGGTAGTGGGTAGAGTAAAATGAAAGGTTAATTAAAAACCTGTGGAAATTTGTCTTACACGCCACATTTGTAGGACTCAAAATTGAAAAGAAATATGAAAAAAGACAGAAAGATATTCCAGCAAAATTGAAAAGTGCATGCGCAGACGCACAGCAGGTGACTGATCTTGAACTACTCGAACAAAAATAAATTTAGTAATTCTTTAGGCCCGTAGGATGGAACAGATTTTCAAATTATCTTATTATTTATCGCTTCACTTTTTTATCCACATATTTTCCAAAATCAAGTGCCAGTAGGGAATAAATATCGATAGCGCTGAGTGGATTTTGTTTGAAGTTAAGCACAAAGCTACTCAATGGGCTTTCTGTGCTCTGCCCCCCACGGGTATCGAAACCCGGTTTCTAGCGTTGTAAGTCCGCAGACATTCCGCTGTGCCACTGGGGGAGCTAGTCATAAGAGTTTTGTTTTTATACTGATGGCAAAAATACAGTAGTTTTTGTCCATTGAAACCAAGATTTATGTTAAAATCATAAAGATTGATTTAAATTTTCCAAGCTACAATTTATACATTTTGCTGAAAAAATAAGTTATGTTTGTAAAAGTTTCTAGATGTTACCAAAAAACACCGTATACGTTTCTACACACTGATAACCAAAACATAGGAGAGAAGTTATTTCTGTTAACCCTTCCCAACATGCCAAATATAAGGTAAACTTTTTGTTTGTTTGTTGAATTTCGTGCAAAGCTATTTACGTTTGGTGCCTTTAACTTAAAAGTAAAAGACTAGAGTGAAAGCAGCTGGTCAACACCACCCACCGCCATCATTTTGGCTAGCCTAATCGAGTAGTGATATTGACTTTCACGTTATAACATCCCTATGGCTGAAAAGGCGAGCATATTTGGCTACGGGTTCCAATCCCGTAATCCTAACCATGCAAGGCCCTCTTGTTTTTTGATAAACTTGATATTATCACGCCAAATTATGTCGGTATGTTGTTTACTAGAATAGAAGCATCTCACAAGCCTAAAGTGGGTAGCATGGAACGGTCGAAAGGTAGGCCTAATCAATGTTGATAGCATGAAACAGTCAAAAAGTAGGCCTAAACAGTAGTGGAATTCTGCCAGGATTTATTTGATCTGGTTTTCGTCCAATCCGCATGTCTTCCATCGTACTGTCACTGTCAAAATAATGGTCTTATTCTTCTTAATATCATATACATATAGTAGTAGTATTTAGTAAGTAGGTTGAATAATATGGGTGTTGGGCTAAGGATTCTTCTACAATAGGTGTCTGTAACTTGTTGGCGATAAATTCAAAATAAACGAACAGCGTGCACTCCACTTGTTTAAAATATATATAAATATATATTCGAACAGGTTAAACGTATGTACAACAAATTATTTACACTACAGAGATCATATACATACCATAAACACTATATATAGTTCTCTTCTTCTTGTCGAAAGTCCACTTAGGCCTATTCAATTGCTTACAAATTTCAGTTCACAAGCCTAACTATATTTCTCTATTTCTATCGCACTAGTATTCCGCGTATAATTTACTTATAATTATAGCGTGAGTTACCACAGTCGCATACTGCTCTACCAGTAATCGTCTGGTCCTCATACTTCAGATATCAAAGTACACTCAGTCTGGTTCAATTACTCTAGAACTCGCTTTAACGGAATAAACTGTACTTTTTATCTCTTTTAAAACCGTTAGTTTTACTCTAACATATTAATCGTTAGGCACAGATTAACTGTTACGCCTTTCACTCCACCGGCAGTTAACTTTACGTTTAACTTTTCTTTGGCCGAACTTCTGCTTCCGTGACTTTAGTTTCTCGTTTGGTCTGTATGTCTGCTGTTCCTGCTCGTCTCACACAACTTATATATATTTATCACTTAATCGTCTGCTCGCATCCTATAAATTCTATATCCTCGACATCAATAAATATCACACGACATTCGATAGCCTCAACATAAATGAATTATGAATACAACGTACGATTCTTATCTACGAGTTACGTAACTAAACTTGTCATAATTTCTTTTAATTCCCTTGTTATGAAAAAAAAACAAAAAACAACACACACACACACTAAACAATCATGAAATACTCAATGACAAAATAAATAAATAAAATCTACAATAAACAGTCTTTTATATCACGACAGTCACTATGCAGACACGTCACGGCTCATAGAATCTAAATAATTATTAAATATTCTTCAAATCAATAAATGACCTAACGACATTAGTTTCTGTTGACAACAAGATCATGAGGAAAAGTTACTTATCAGAGTCATTGTCATTCATCTTGACTGCGTGATTTGCAGGATTAGTCAATAACGATAAATATTTATAAAAATGCCACGTTTTATTAGTTGTTGCGCCGTGATCGATACCTGCCCCCGATATTAGTGCGTGTAATGTCTTTTTGTCGTTCAATGAAATAAGTTTATTTACTTAGCTACTTTGGGCAATTTGCTATGATCACCGCGAGGACTCAACGAAATAAGAGACAAGACTCAAACATGAAAGGAATCTGAAGTAAGTTTATAAGTATGGAGTTTTCAACTTAGTTGCCTGATTAATATATAGTTGTCTTTTAAAACAATGGTAGCATATATTTTTTAGTAAACTATATTTTAAATTACATATATAAGTAAGATCCTTTGTTGTATCCTCATACGAGTACCGGCAATTTTTGTTTGTTGAGATTTTCACTCCTAGGCCTAATCCACTCACTACTAGCCTTCCAGTGGCACAGCGGTATGTCTGTGGACATACAACGCAAGAAACCGGGTTTCGATACTCGTGATGGGCAGAGCACAGATAGCTTTGTGTTTCATTACAAACAAACAAACTCACTATTATCGATATCTGAATATCTATTGATTACTGCCAATCGTGCAGAATGTGTGTAACTCGCTAGGGTAGACTTCGTTATCAATTTTCCTTATCAGTCACAGTCGTCTGTAAAAACAGTCGTTAGGCCTAGGCGTTTTACTGGTTTTTTTTTGGTTGAGACCTAGTCAAACAGAGTCATGACGTCATTCACGTAAAAATACAAATATGTTCACAGCGAACAAGAATATATGAAAAGAAAGAAAGTGAGATTTGTGAGTTTGCCTCCTTCTTTCAAGCAATTTAGAAGATGATCTGTAGACGTTTAAAGGCTTAATTAAGCCACGATCACTTCATCAAAAAAGTTGCCAAACAATTATGAATAAATCGGTGTAAGCTTTGTTGTGAAACAACCAGAATAAGCAGCTGTAAAAAATAAATGAATAATAAAAAATAGGTTGCATATATAACCATGCTTAGAAATCGGACTTATAAAAAATGTGATACTAAACCTAATAATGCTTGGAGACGGCTTGAATGGGTAATGAAGAAACACTTTAATATAAGTTTAACATAGCAGCAAATATACAACGTTTTGACAAGGTTTTAATTTATTGATGTGTTTCTTGTAATTCTTAAGGAAACTCTGAAATTGTTGCATTGACTTTTAGATTAAAACTGTAACCAAATTACAATAGGTGGCAACACTGAGGAAATAATTATACGAAATATTAAGTTAGTACAAAATAGACGGCCCTTATTCTGAACTGGGGACCATAGTGCAGGCAACTGCTCAGCATCTCCTGTCTTCTGAAGCCGAATAGCTTGATAGATTATTACTTTCATAACGCCCTCACAGCAGGAAGTGAGAAGTGTCTGTGGAAGCATCACTTCTCCAATCGTGGTTCGACATGTCACGCTCTGTACTAATTATCTGTATAATATTGAATACAACATAACTTCCAAAAGAAAATAGAGACCCAGTTTCTAACAGACTGGGAAATGTGTTTGTTGTATCTGTTCAAAAAGTCTCCTAGTGGGAAAGTGATAAGTTTACGGACTTATAACGCTAAAATCCGCAGTTCGATTCCTCGTGGTGAACAGAGAAAATAGCCCAATATGGCTTTGCTCTGAAGGTTTGTTTGTTTGTTTGCAGTTAAGCACAAAGGTACCCAATGGGCTATCTGTGCTCTGCCCACCACGGGTATCGAAACCCGGTTTCTAGCATTGTACGTCCGCAGACATACGGCTGTGCCACGTGGGGGGGGG
>NW_013673467.1:31315-36547 GCF_000517525.1 Limulus polyphemus
CTATACGAGGGCTATCTGCGCTAGCCATCCCTAATTTAACAGTGATAGATTATAGGGAAAGCAGCTAGTCAACATCACTCACCGCCAACTCTTGGGCTACTCTTTTACCAACGAATAGTGGGATTGACCGTCACATTATAACGCCCCCACGGCTGAAAGGGCGAGCATGTTTGGTGTGACGGGGACTCGAACCTGCGACCCTCAGATTGGGAGTCGAGTGCCTTAACCACCTGGCCATGCCGGGCCTTGCACTAACGAATGAACGTATAGTGTATTCAACACAATAATATTACTATAATTACCTACATGGACATCGCCTTGAAAGGAGTCAGAGTAAGTGTTTAAAGTCTGATCCCCTTGTAGTAATTAAATTAATATTATTGTGAAACCATCCACCAAGGGAGAGCAAAAGAGGTCAAATGTACCTGACCGTCCAAAGTCTACAAAGACCTAAATATCTATACTGTCCAAAGAAGGGTTTTGATGTTCGTGGTGGGCACTGCACAGATAGCCCATCGTGTTGCTTTGCGCTGAACAACAAACAAATAAACTGTACAAAAAAATATTTTAATTTTTTATTGTATTTTTGACGTTATTTTTCTGATGAATCACCAGGCTTTTCTGTTTGTTTTTTTTAAATCTTTAAAAATCTTTATTCATGACTTACCAAATAAATTATGAGGTTAGTTTAGAAAATATTTTATTTTTCGTAACGTTTGTATTTGTATAACACGTCACGGAAAGTTTCGCCTATAAAATGCGTTAAGGCCTGTGTTTCGGCGGGTAGGCGAGGAAAGCAACTGCCTAAGGCGGTAAAATCGATAAAAGTTTTTATAATAATTTTACTTTCGATAGAAGCGACTACATGGCGCTCGCTTTACATCCTTTACCATGTTTTAAGGAACGTGAAACTGCGTTCTTTGACAAGACAATGGCAGATAATCAAATGCTGTATAAAACAAGCTTCTACTAAATTCAAGAAAAAATACCTTCAAGAAGTTTTTACATCTTTGCAGCTAGAAAAATCAAATTCTTCAAAATCTGAAGAGATTGGAGTTAAGACACAGATAGGCCTACTAAGTAAGACAATATACCATATTTGCCCGAATATAATACACACTTTTTTTTCCTCCAAATATCTCCTGAAAGGCCCGGCATGGCCAGGTGGTTAAGGTGCTCGACTCGCTATCTGAGGGTCGCGGGTTCGAATCCTCGTCACACCAAATGTGCTCGCCCTTTCAGCCGTGGGGACGTTATAATGTGACGGTAAATCCCACTATTCGTTGGTAAAAGAGTAGCCCAAGAGTTTGCGGTGGGTGGTGATGACTAGCTGCCTTCCCTCTAGTCTTACACTGCTAAATTAGGGACTACTAGTGCAGATAGCCCTCGTGTAGCATTGCGCGAAATTCCAAACAAACAAATAAACAAAACCTCATGAAGAATTAACTGCGCAATATATTCGCGCACATTCAATTTTGTTAGGTATTTTACTGGAAGCTACTACCGAAAATCATTAAAGGTTTCAAAAAATGTTGCATATCCAATGTAATGGATGGATATCATGCTGTGGGAATCAGAAGAGGATGAAGCAAGGACGATGATTTACGTGAAGATGAATGATTAGCTTAATGTATTGCCACGTGTAAACTTTTCGATAAATTTTGTAAAATTCACACATAAAAATTCAATAAAAGATTTCCAAGAATGTTTAATACATCGATAGTTATTTACTGTAATTAGAATGAACTTTGTACGACTGATGTGTAATAAAACAAAATGTTTTTAATTTAACCTTTCAAAATTGGCTGCACATTATATTCGGACAGATACAGTTGCGACACTTTGTTCATGCAACGTGTACGTAAGGGTGCTGTCGGAAAAGCCCCCCCCCCCCCACTGTCCAGTGGCTCAGGGGTAAGTCTTAAGACTCCCACTGCTAACAACCGGGTTACGATATTCGTGGTGGGCATAGCACACACAGCCCATTGTATAGCTTTGCGCTTAACAACAAACAAACCCCAAGAGGGTAGTTTTTTTTTACCTTTATCGTCAGTTGAATGTGAGTTAATGCTTTAGTCGTCTTGGCACCTCTGGCAAGATTTTAGAATATCGTCCTATACAATAGGATATCTGTGCTGTGCTCAACACGATTATTGAAACTCGGTTTTTAGCGTTATAAGACTTCAGACTTACTGCTGAGTCACGGAGGAGGTGTAGGGAGCACAGGGGTTTAACAAGAACGAAATTCAAGTAGGTGCAGGCAATATTAGATCCATAAAGGGGGCTTAATGCCTGCCTCGGTTTCGATATTATCAAAATTCGAACTTCAAAAACAAAATATCAGTTCGAATAAATTTCTATTTTATTTTGATAGAGGCACTATGGCTTAATATAACAGTTAGAATAGATTTAGAGGAAAGCAAACAGTAAATGTACTATCTTAATGTAATCGTTAGGGCCATAAAAAGTGGTAAGGCCAGTCAGGCCATGGCCTGACCACTTTTTCATGGCATGTATAGCTACAACTTATGTATTAAACCATGCTACTTTTAATTCAATACATAACATTGTATGTGTGCAGTAGTAGTTGTAGTTAAAATGGCTCAAGATTCAATATCATAGCATTAAATTTTAAAATATTTTCTGGGGGACATGACCCCAGACGCCTTTAGAAATGTCAATGTGACAATGGCCTGACCACTCCAAGATTGCTTCCTACGGCAATGTGTGTGTCTGTTTGTTTAGAGTTTTCGCGCAATGACTATGTAAACAAAGTTGTCCTAACTTTGAACTGATATACTAGAGGAAAGGCAACAGCACTAACCGCTACCTCATGGGGTACTCTTATCTGACCGTCACTCTTATAGCGCACTCACGACCCCAAAGTGCGAAGCGAGTCGTTGCAGCAATGGGCTTCGAACCATGAATCCTCGAATTCAGAGTCTGGGCATACTAACCACTAAGTCACGACCGGTCTCGTGTATATAAAACTGTGTTGGACATCGCTATAAACCAATAGCTGCGTGGGTCCTCCAAGTGGACGATAAACATTCTAAATATCAATTGAACTGTGGAACAGATGATCTGAGAAGTACCAAACTTATGAAATAGAAATGGGAAGAGAACGAGAACAAAAGTATTGTTACTATAGTAACGATGAAGAAAACGCTTGAAAAAAAAAGGAAAGCACGAATTCAGTCCCCGATTTGAATCAGTGGTAAAAGCTAAGTGATGTCTAATTGTACAGTAATTTGGCATAAAAGCGAAGACATGAAAATGGTGGGGTGGAAAATAGGATTTTCAGTCCTTGTTTTAAATTAAAGATCATGAGTAGGCGGGATTGTTTTCCTTACTGAAAGTAGCTTGTAGAATGCAGTAAATCGCCTCGTATCGGTAAAACGGAATTTCGGTAAAACACGTTCATGTTATATTCAAATTAAGCAACAAACATAAAAACTTAGAGGTGTTTGATCTTCACAAGCTTTCGTAATCAGAATAATAAAATAGGGAGAAACATTTAATTATAGAATATATGTTGTCCTAACACGTGCAGAGTTGAGTGACATGGATTACCATATTTCAGAACCAGGTTTTAGTATCATTTTTTTATTGTATATATAGTTCTTCTAAGATTATAATAAGGACAGTTTTATATTACCATCAGTACAGACAGAAACGATATTTAATTTAAAAAAAGGGGATGAACAGAACCTACTGACAATACAATAAATACTGACAACTCAGTAACTTAACACCTCTACACCTACTGACAATACAATTAGTACTGACAACTCCGTAACTTAACACCTCTACACCTACTGACAATACAATTAGTACTGACAACTCAGTAACTTAACACTTCTACACCTACTGACAATACAATAAGTACTGACAACTCAGTAACTTAACACTTCTACACTTACTGAAAATCAGTACTTATTGTATTGTCAGTAGGTGTAGAAGTGTTAAGTTACTGAGTTGTCAGTACTTATTGTATTGTCAGTAGGTGTAGAAGAGTTGAGTTACTGAGTTGTCAGTACTTATTGTACAACTCAGTAACTTAACACCTCTACACCTACTGACAATACAATAAGTACTGACAACTCAGTAACTCAACTCTTCTACACCTACTGACAATACAATAAGTACTGACAACTCAGTAACTTAACACTTCTACACCTAATGATAATACAGTAAGTACTGACAATTCAACAACTCAACTCTTCTACATCTACTGACAACACACAGACTACTGATGATACGGTAACTACTGACAACACAGTGATTCTACACTTCTACATCTACTGACAACACACACAGACTACTGATGATACGGTAACTACTGACAACACAGTAACTCTACTCTTCTGCACTAAGTGACAATAACATAACTAATTTTCCCACATCTACTGATGATCTACGTAGATTTATGTTTAAACCAATTACTTGTCTTGAAGTTGATTAATTTCTAAGAAATATTTGAGATGTTCGAGAAAGTTCTAAAAAATATTATGAAAATACTCGTACTTCAAAATGAGTCGGTAACTTTTAGTAAATTATAAAAAAAAAGTAAAATAAACGCATTCGGGTACAAAAAATAAACTTAAATATATTACTTGAAATTTCGTACGTTATTAATTCCTTGTCTAGTTGATCGGGAACTTATCTCCTCAACTGTCAAACTTTTTGCCCAATTAATTGGGATCTTCCATCAGAGATATCAGAGAAGGTTAGAGAAAGTTCATTGCGGAGACTTAAAGGTCTCAGTGAAATTTGGCAAAATGATACACCACTGACCAGTTGTTCGCAATGAAAAATATTATCTAGACCTTTCTGTCACGTGGGATTCACTACACCGTGTTGCGTCTCTCAAATAGTATTGTCGTGAACAATGTATCTAGGAACACAATCTAAAGCATGATATACTTGTACTCAAATAGTATTGTCGTGAACAATGTATATAGGAACTCAATCTAAAGCATTATATACTTGTACTCAAATAGTATTGTCGTGAACAGTGTATATAGGAACACAATCTAAAGCATTATATACTTATACTCAAATAGTATTGTCGTGAACAATGTATATAGGAACACAATCTAAAGCATGATATACTTATACTCAAATAGTATTGTCGTGAACAATGTATATAGGAACACAATCTAAAGCATGATATACTTATACTCAAATAGTATTGTCGTGAACAATGTATATAGGAACACAATCTAAAGT
>NW_013673468.1:0-1982 GCF_000517525.1 Limulus polyphemus
TAAACATACCACTTCAAATCTAAACAAGAACTTAAAAACAGAACATAGGAAATGTGTGAAATTAAAAGTTATAATAAAAAGCTATCTAACTGTGTTAAAACAAATATATCGATTTTTACCGTTTGTCAAACACAGGTTACGGATAATTAGGCCAAGTAAAATAAAATATATCTGGCGTTCGTAGTTTTCGAGAAAAGGAAGGAGGAGATTTCTTTTTCTTTACACGACTTTTTTCATGATTGTTGCTTGTTTTCAAAGAGTTCATGTCAAACAGAAGTCTTCTTTATCTTATTTTTTCATCAAAACGATACAGAATCTAATGGACATCGTTCACAAGAATATAAATGTAAGTACCTAATGGACATTGTTCACAAGAATATAAATATAAGTATCTAATGGACATCGTTCACAAGAATATAAATGTAACTACCTACCTGGACATTGCCCTGAAAGGGGTCAGAGTAAATGCAGGATACTCTGACCCTCATGTAGTATTCAAATTCATATTCTGCTGAAACAGCCACCATTCACACCTGACCCTCCCAAGACTATGAGATTTAAACACCGATGAAGAGAAAATGCGAATAAATAAAAACATTTGAATGAGAAGGAACAAAATTAAGTGATATCAGTGACGCACCTCGGGTCCAGAAAGGATTAGCTCGAAAGCATAGTGTTGTACAGTGGCATTTAAGGTGACATAACAGTTCTAACCCACAGCAACAAGATATGCATTAACCTCACTACACTGAGGAAGCTACCTTGAAACTTCATTCCGAAGTGTTTTTATTTATTTTTATTTTAAATAGAAAGACTATTTAAGAAAACTCTAGTTGAAAGGAATTGCTAATTGTATAATATTTTCTATGTGTGAAATACTCAACAGCCATCCTCCGAGTAAATATTGAAATATTATAGATGGCGCTAACAATGTATTTTCACTATAACAGAGGGGTGAGTGGAGTTAAAAGAAAGTTACGTTTGCTTCTAATGTGTATTGCGGGTAGTGTACTGGTTTCGTGACATCGTTCTCTATATTGGTAAAGGTAAGTTGTGTCAGAGATCCTCACCTCAGAAGGCTAGGATTGTTTTTCTTATTTTGTTAGGCCTATTTATTATAGTTGAAATTTACTTATTGTACAGTAACATTTTAACACAATCTATTCTGACGATTTTTAAGATGAAATATTTTTCGTCTTTTCTAGAGTCTGTGGAGATTTGTGAACATTGAATAATAAACTTTGCTTTTTTTATCTATTACCATTAGAAAATGAACAGGTATATCGTTTAGCGTAGATGCGCTACATTTTTTATACACTTTTTATGCAAGTCTCTTCTCCTGTCTCTACCTCTCTATAATAAAACGTGAAAATACATAACCCAAAGATTTAACTTAAGTTTCACCTACTTGCTGAAATTAGTCAAAACGGGAAAAGTTTTTGGTTTAGTCAAAACTTAAACTTCTAAAAGTTCTTTAAAATTCAATTTCTTTAAATCTGAACCTCGTTAATTTACCAAGTCAACAGATAAAGCAACGTAAAAAGCAAAACAAATGCATGTTTAGCATTCCCGCCCGCTTCCTTTTTGACAGCCGCCTACCCTATTTTTTTGCTATTTTCCTTTTTTTTCGATCATACAAAGAAGACTTCTGAATAAAAAACAAGATAAACACAATTGATTCATTTTGCCCATTTTCTATATTTATCATAAATACTTACATTTATATTCTTGTGAACAATGTCCATTAGGTACTTACATTTATATTCTTGTGAACGATGTCCATTAGATACTTACATTTATATTCTTGTGAACAATGTCCATTAGATACTTACGTTTATATTCTTATGAACAATGTCCATTAGATACTTACATTTATATTCTTGTGAACAATGTCCATCAGATACTTACATTTATATTCTTGTGAACAATGTTCCCATTAGGTACTTACATTTATATTCTTGTGAACAATGTCCATTAGGTAC
>NW_013673468.1:2949-10498 GCF_000517525.1 Limulus polyphemus
CTTAAATTGAATAGTAAATAAAGTATTACATTCTTAAATTGAATAGTAAATAAAGTATTACATTCTTAAATCAAGTAGTAAATAAAGTATTCCATTCTTAAATCAAGTAGTAAATAAAGTATTCCATTCTTAAATTGAATAGTAAATAAAGTATTCCATTCTTAAATTGAATAGTAAATAAAGTATTCCATTCTTAAATTGAATAGTAAATAAAGTATTCCATTCTTAAATTGAATAGTAAATAAAGTATTCCATTCTTAAATCGAGTAGTAAATAAAGTATTCCATTCTTAAATCGAGTAGTAAATAAAGTATTCCATTCTTAAATCGAGTAGTAAATAAAGTATTGCATTCTTAAATTAAGTAGTAAATAAAGTATTGCATTCTTAAATCGAGTAGTAAATAAAGTATTGCATTCTTAAATCGAGTAGTAAATAAAGTATTGCATTCTTAAATTGAATAGTAAATAAAGTATTACATTCTTAAATTGAATAGTAAATAAAGTATTACATTCTTAAATTGAATAGTAAATAAAGTATTGCATTCTTAAATCGAGTAGTAAATAAAGTATTCCATTCTTAAATTAAGTAGTAAATAAAGTATTCCATTCTTAAATCGAGTAGTAAATAAAGTATTCCATTCTTAAATTAAGTAGTAAATAAAGTATTCCATTAAAATGTCGATAGTAGAAGGTTAGAAGCACTTGCTTGTGATAAATACTACATCGAACCCACGAAGTCAAAGATCATTCCGTAGATACGTGGTGTGTTCACTTTTAACGAGTTTATTTGTCAGATTTTACTCTCTCTTACTCAACCAATGGCCACTCTGTTACCTCACACATTCAATAATTAATGTATACTTAATAATCTTTATTCTCTTATAAATAATTTTGTAGGTTTAAAAATCGTATATAAAGTTCACAAAAAATTATTCTTGACTCGTGACGTTTGATTTCCGCTTGTTTTCGAATGTTATATTTACCAATGTCGGAAACTTTAGCTTAGTAAAACGTTCCCTGCCATACTAGTCTGTACAAAAAATAAATTCAATGTTATTTTAAAGTAGTCTTGCTCTGTTGCGGAACCGAGTTTAATTAATCATTGACAGAGATATTTAGATATAGTTATTTTTGATAGTATAGCTGTGTTTATAAATTTTGATGCAAGTGTATATGTTAGTTATCGTAAGTATGTAACTACTTCTTTTGGCTTCTTCAGTAACCTTCTTGTGAAAAATGGATATTTCTGTGAGCCGGGGGTCGGCTTATTATCTTAACTGTACTCATATTTCACTGTTTATGTCGAACCCCATTCTGGCCACCTTAGATCTAAAGATACAGACTGCTTCAAAATCTTCGTTTAGCGAATATATAGATAAAACTTGATTAATACACATATTAGTATTGTATGTACGTGAACACACTCCTTCATTGAAACATTGTTCTGACACGGTGTCGAATGAATATCGGCGGGTGCATCTTTCGAATTTCCATCCTTACCCTATCACTTTGTACTCAGCTTGACGTTTAACTCTTCTGTTATTTTACGAAATAATGCTTTATTTGTTAAGATACTGATTGTTACAGGTACGATGTCGTTTCGTATTACTAGTATTTTAATATCCTTGTCTTGAGCAGCAACAGTTGGCGTCAACCAATCGTCAACAAACTTTATATCGTGTATGCTGACTCATAATTTCCAGATTGAAAACTAGAACTTTTTCCCCATGCGGAATGATACTGTAACAGCTCTGAAAGTTTAAATTACAATAACACACTTCGTAAAAGAAAAAGTTAAAAGCTTGTGTAGATAAAGAATAAATAAATTATAAAAAATACGCTTAAGTTGTTTCAAACCTACTCAAAAGGAAAAGTTCATTCTTTTTTCTTTTTTTTTGTGGCTAGGCAGATCTTCAAATCTCGTTTCCCGTGGCTGCCTAGTGATAGGTTAGGTTAAGAAAAAAAAGTTAGGGAACATTATACCATGTGATCGACCTTTGTTATACGAACCTCTAAGTCAAACTTAAGGGTTGTTTTTAATGGAACTTCTCAGGAGCTTTAAACAAGTTACACATTACATAATCTTCAAAAAATCACTATTCTTCGAACCATGTGTTGATGTTTTTAGGGCTAGATTGTGCTTTATTCAGACTGACTGGTTCGACTATTGGAAGAAACACAGTGGAGAAATGCAACGTTAAAGCTCTTGACTACTTGTTTCTGCTGAGTTGATGTTGAGCCACTGACAAGTTGACATAGCATCATTATTACCCGATATTAAGGTGTAAGAATTCCACAAGCTTCTGACATCTTGACGGTTACAATGGTAACACTGGACAAGGCGGGAGTCATAACTTGTATTGTTACTTTTAGCATGTTTGTTCTGTGTAGTGTCTAATCAGTTGGTGGTGGAAGTAGGCTTTGAATGACTTGATTATGCCACCATCCATTGTGACAGGACGTGACTGTAGAATAAACCGGAAGTAGGCTTTGAATGACTTGATTATGCCACCATCCATTGTGGCAGGACGTGACTGTAGAATAAACCGGAAGTAGGCTTTGAATGACTTGATTATGCCACCATCCATTGTGACAGGACGTGATTGTAGAATAAACGAGTCTGACCTCTCTGTAGCTGGTTCAGTTTTATACATACATTCTTCCAGTGTAGGTCAGAACAACTGTGGTCAGTAATTATCACCTCTTGTCTTGTTCTAGTATACTCTATATAAAAATATCTTCTGGGATCCGCAACTTGACTTTACGGATTACTGATTAAATGCCCCGTTCTGAAGATTTGTCTGGATGAAAAACCATCCGGATTGTCGAACGACATGTACATGTTTTCAATATTGAATTAGGCACACAACAAGCATGGCGGCCCTGTTTCTTATGTATAGGAATAATTGCATATGAAACAGTGCGAAAACCCCACACTGGTGAAAGTACAAACTTTGGTAAAATTCCAACCTTTTGACTACAGGTCATATGATAATTTTCGTTCTCATTATTTCAAGTCATTACACAAGAGACGCTGAAGCTCATCTCATCTGAAGCAAATCGGTCGTTCAACTTGTTAAAGGATGTGCGCCATCTGGTGGCCTTAAAAATTAATCCAAATGATAAAACTAGGGTGAGAATTTGTAGTACCTCATAAAGTATCAAACGCGGTTGAAATGTTGCAGGTGGCGCCTTGTTCCAAACTGATACTTTAAAATATCGGAAACCCAGTAACTTGGTTGGTTATAGCATCTTCTCAGTATTTCCTGTCTAGGTTCGAGTCTGTCTCAGATCTTGCTTCTAAGATGATTCTGTGCAGTGCTATGTGTACGTACTATCTTTATGAGTAATATAACAATGCAATAAATCGTTCGTAATAATAAAAAAACAATCCGCCCCTATATTTATTCAGTAACGCATATTCAACAAAGATGCATTATACCAGTATATAATGGCTTAAGATTAGTAGAAATTGGGATAAATGTGTACCGTTTCTCATGATTCCATATCTCCTCATTGTCTGTAGCCTAGAAATAAATCAACGTGTGTACCGCTTGTCATGATTCCATATCTCCTCATTGTCTGTAGCCTAGAAATAAATCAACGTGTGCCGTTTCTCATGATTCCATATCTCCTCATTGTCTGTAGCCTAGAAATAAATCAACGTGTGTACCGTTTCTCATGATTCCATATCTCCTCATTGTCTGTAGCCTAGAAATAAATCAACGTGTGTGCCGTTTGTCATGATTCCATATCTCCTCATTGTCTGTAGCCTAGAAATAAATCAACAGTTTTTTTAAATCGATAGTTGATAAACGATTAATTACAGAAATTTTATCCTTGGAAAAAGCCTCTAGAAACAGTCATATTTTGATTTTATTGTTTTCCTTTGTAAGCAATTATAATTTCGATGTTTCAGCCCATAGGCGCGAGACGTCTTCAGGCAATGTGTGGTTAACAAAAGGAGCTGTTTTGATAAGACACTTCAGAACTTCTCTGTCTTTACTGATTATAATACTTGTAATTTAAGAACTGTCAAGAATAACCGTCAGTTTGACTAATTACAGTCTGACTGTGAGTTCTCGATACTGGTATGTACAGTAACGTGAACTCAAACTAATCTAAAACTTAAAAAAAAATATATGTCTGGGTAAGTTTCCTACTTTCACAAACAGAACATGTGTTATTTCATCACTTTTACCTTACTTCTTATAACGAAAAACATGCTGACATGTGCTCTACATTTACCTGGAAGCACACTTGTTTCATGTTCACACCATTCTGTAGCCTACAGATATAGACGTTCTTCTTCCCCTCCCCGGAAGTGCGTATAGACTACGTCACGCTGAATATTTCCTACTTAGTATTTGTATTCGAGGTATTACGAAGTTGCTCAAGAAAAGTTCCAGTTGACAAAAGGGTTTTGTGATGCTAAGTTAAATTAACGTTCGGTTGAAAAAACTTGTACTCAAGATATAACTTCTAAAGGTACGATTTTATCTTAATATTAACTAGTCTGCTTATCCATAAACTTTACAATTTACAGAAATATACATAAGGAAATGTGTGTTTAAATACTTTTATTGATGGCCATGTTGATTTTTTAGTTTTGATCCAAGTACATAACTTACTCTGATCGGAAGTTTTGTTATTACTATTATAATTAATAATCAGTGAGGGGGAGTGGGGACGACATAGAAAATCACACAATTTGTTAAAGTCGTTTTCCAAAATACTTTTGACTTTTTTTTTATCTGTTTATGTAATTTTTTCTTTGTTTTCGATGTCTTTTTTTACCCTTGTTTTTATTACCTAGATTCATTTATAATATGATACAGTAAATAACAGCGCCATCTGTACTATTTTAAGCACGAAGTTTGACATCGTAAATGTTATTTGTATTCCGTAACTGCCGCTCTATAATCGTAAACGTCACACTTTTAGAGAGACCCATGTAGAGGCCCAATAATTTCTTACTTCAGTATTTATTTTTGAATAAATAGTTGTTTAAACATTTGTTTAACAACAAATAAAAGCCCAGTGTCGGCTAAAAATACGAAGAATTAAGTTGTGGCGAAAGGCTACAAGTTCTTCAAATACCTGTAGAATGATACGTTTCTTTTTGTGGGTGTAAAACACTTAAATACACTAAAAGTTCTTCAAACATCTGTAGAATGATGGGTTTCTTTTTGTGGGTGTAAAACACATAAATACACTAAAAGTTCTTCAAACATCTGTAGAATGATGGGTTTCTTTTTGTGGGTGTAAAACACTTAAATACACTAAAAGTTCTTCAAATACCTGTAGAATGATGGGTTTCTTTTTGTGGGTGTAAAACACATAAATACACTAGTTCGAAAGTTTATTTTTATTGCATCAGTTCTATGTATATTAAAACATATTTAGTTACTCTGATATTTAACATCACGTAATAAGTAAAAATTGCTTATATCACATTTTACAGTCTTTTAGAATACGTTTCAGATTTAACGTGTTCTTCACGAAACTCTAAGGATCCCTAGTTGTAGTTACGACACCAAGTAAAATATGTAAATTAAACACCGAAATAAAATAGATTCCAAAGAAGTGTGCTGTAAATTTGATAGGTCCAACTTGGCCGAAATAAAACTGGACAAAACGATGGCATAGCTTTCCTGTGTGTTCAGCAACAACCTTTCCTGTATGTTTATTTCTGTATTTTCAATAAAATGCCTTATCTAGCTTATTGGCTACATTCTCCCTGAGGTTGTATCGGGAAATACCCGAATTAGTGACCTTCAAAGCTGAGTAAATCCTGTTCGTATGGAAAGTACAAGTACACACACATTTGTGTGGATGAAGATGTCGTGCATTTTTGTACAGTTACCATAGCACGTGTACATCTAGGTGTCACCACTACTTGCACAATTGTGAAGTTTACGTAAATACAAGTACACCCGATGGGATGTTTTACCTACACCTACAGCACTGTACAACTTCAAGGAAATTCCTTTTGTAGCTTGTGTGCTTTTGCTTGTTTCATCTTTTACAGTCTTTAGTTCTGTTACTTAAATATTCACTCTACAAAACAACTCATCGGGAAAGTAAATTTTATAGTGCTTCTCTAGTGGGGTTAGTAGCTTTTAATTTGTATTTGCTACAGCAGAAATACTGAGTATGGTGTAATAGTTGCCCTGCCTTTTACGTAGGTGAAACAGGACGTAACTTGAAGATAGGGTTAAAAGAACACCTAAAACCTCTTCACAAGTCCGTGAACATATGATCAAAAACAACCAGTGTTTCTTAAAAGAATGTCACAATACTTAAACATGAATCTGACATTAACAGAAGAAATATCACAGGAGCTTTATTAATACAATCAAACAATCCCACAACTAACAAATAGCCAGGCACATCTCTCTGTTTTTGATCCTTATTTCTCCTAATCGTATGGAAATATTTTGCATATATTCACACTTTTTTTTTATACTTGTTAATTTGTTTTTTGTTGTTGTTTTTTCTGTTTAGCCATAAATAATCTGTCAATTCACGCGAACTGATACGTAATTAAATAAGTAACCGATATAAATTCTAGAATTTAAATACGTTCTTGAATGTTGA
The DNA here is from genome assembly GCF_000517525.1 of Limulus polyphemus. Taxonomy (NCBI): domain Eukaryota; kingdom Metazoa; phylum Arthropoda; class Merostomata; order Xiphosura; family Limulidae; genus Limulus; species Limulus polyphemus. The sequence goes on from NW_013673468.1 coordinate 9,550, forward strand.
TTTAAACACTAAAACATTCTTTGCTGTTAAAGCGTGTGTACTGGAGAATGATCGAAACGTTCTAAAAACAAATCTTACTTACTGTAAAAGCTGTAACTTTTAATAAAACAGACGTAATCAGTAAGTAAACTATAGTGGGCATACTTACGCCATTGTTTTTTAGTTTACCCGAAGAAATTCATGTTGGTTAAGTTAATTTGTCTTTAATTTATTTACCCGAAGTTCCCCGTGAAAACTCATCAAAACTGAGCAGTTAACCTAATGTTTGGAATAATAAAACGGAAGTTAACGTCAAGGTCAACCGGTCACCCGGAGCTTTTGTCGGATATATATGAAAAAAAAAAACGGCCTGAATATAAGAGTGGTTTACCTAGTTAACAGTTGTTGCTTCTGTCTGAACGTTAAAAAAAATGAAAAAAACGCCACGCACTTACTCCGCTCGTGAAAGTTCGTGCGCGCTTGTGATTCACTATTACTTTTTAAAATGTTTCTGTAAAACGTGACTCCTTGTGTCCTGTTCTAAAACTTTACACCAGAAATTATATTCACAGTATTTATTGAGAGGGTAATTTTTTTTTGTCCCTCTGTCGACGACAAATCAAAATGACATCAGTAATAAAATGTTGCTGTAATATATATGTTCTCTTATGACAGAAAAAAATGGTAATTTTCTTCCCAGCCTTTTACTTTATTTATAACAGCCTTGAGTTTTCTTATTTATTTATTTAGCGGATTCGTTTTGTATCGCTTGTTTGTTATTCTGTCGATATAACGCAACAGTTGGTGTATGATACGCTGTTTGACTTACAAGAGATTAAATACTGTCGGACGTTTCAAGGTGAAACTATAGACGCTAATTTATATTCATAAATATCTCTAGCATTTCTCATATATAAAAAAAAAAAAAAAAAAAAAAAAAAAAAAAAAAAAAAAAAAAAAAAAAAAAAAA
>NW_013673468.1:10883-14943 GCF_000517525.1 Limulus polyphemus
AAAAAAAAAAAAAAAAAAAAACGTACACATTAGAACCTCCAAAATTAAAAATGTTTACAATTATTAATAAATCTAAATGTAAATTATATTGGGTGTTTGAAAAGTAAACTCTTTAAGTACCCTTACAAGTCTCAAATCTCTCTGTATGATTTTTTAATTAAGTGTGCTTTTACTGTATTTTTACGTCTCTGCTCGTTTCTTAATTTCCCGTATAATTTCTTTCGGATGAAACTTTAGCGATACAAGTCCTTTCTTATATAAAACTAGTTTATTCTTTCTCAATACACTTAATTTCCACAGTCACTTTAACTTCAACACAGGCTATAATTCATAACGATTCACGCACGTTACTAACGGTCACTACCGCGCTTGACTGAATTATCCGTCTCTATCTCTACCTGTCTGCAATTATCTATGTCGTCACCTCTTGTCGGTCTTAAATTTACAAAATAGAGGGCGTCTGGCAAACACTCGAGCCTTCAGGAACCTTCTAGATACTAATTACGTGTTACCAGTGTCACGTGACTTCCGCTGTCGTAACAGTATCTTCTCCTCTTCCCCAACATATTTTTAAGATACAACTCGCAGTGTTTTAAAATAACCTCAACTTTCACAGTATTTTATAAATTACACTCTTACTTTGCATACGATTTGATTGGGATAAACGTTATTGGATATTTTGATATACAAGTTTCTACAAGTCTGTGTTACCAATCTTTCAAGTTTAGCTTAAATTCTTCAAGTACGTTTTACTTACTTGACTAAACTTTCTTGGAAGGCTGAGCGATTTTTGTAAACTAATGACAATACAACCATAACATCTTTTTGTTATTCAAGTTACGGTTTCAACGCCAAAGTTGGCGAAGCATTAGAAATCGCGATAGGCTTAACATTTATGATTAAAAATAAAAAAAACGTTACCTGCAACATTTCCAATTAGCGCTTTGTTTTTTAAATAACAGATTTAAAGCCTATATTTTATTAAATATTAAGTGAGAGCAAATATGTTAAGACTGGGACTTGAATCCCATTACAAAAAAAAAACAATCACCGTACTGGATATGGTACATCACTGGCTTAGTGTACAAGATGTTTCGAGTTCGATCCTGTCAGCTGTAATTGCAAAAATAGGTTTACCCACACTCTTTCCATAAATAAGAGAACGTTATTTCGTGATATTACTATTACTATCTTTTATAATACACGAGGGCTCAGTTTCCTGTTACGTCTCTGGTCGTTTGTTAATTTCCCATAAAAATTCTTCCCGAGGAACTTCAGAGATACAAGTCCTTTCTTAAATAAAACTAGTTTATTCTTCCTCAATACAACTTTGGAATACACAGAATTTCCACAGTAACTTTAACTTAAACACACGCTATAATTCACAATGATTTACACACTTTACTTACGGCTTGACTCGATTATCCCGTTATCAATTTATCTGCCGGCTTATATACTAAAATAGAGGGCGTCTAGCAAACGCTGGGACCTTTGTGAGGTTCCCCGATCCTTCTAGAATCTCGTCACGTTTTAAACTTAAAACTGTGTATTGTTTAACGTTTTGCCCTATTGCTTGAAATGTAAGATCAAATGAAACTTGTATTAATAACAAAACGATTACATTTAATCTGACCTATGTAAAAGCCAGTGTGTGTCACGCCATGCTTGATTTTTCGAAATGGGAGGAGTCATAAACACAAAAATGCATTTGTCCCGATAGAATAGCTCGATTACTGTCTGCCCATTACGATTTTAGTGAGGGGGGAGGTCTGTGAAGACTTGTAAGTGTAATGGGTGTTGGTATAAGTCTAAACTAAAGACGTAGTGGGCCTAGAGCCAAGTACATAAAATTTATCATGAAAGCAAAAAATTTCGATTCAGTTTTAAACTTAAATCGTTTCTCAATTAAGCTATTTTTTGTTATATCACCAATGTTTCTAATATAAAAGAAAACATATATACAAGCCTCTTTAATCATGGAGACTCTAAATTAATAAATCAACAAATATTTATCCAGTTTTGTTGTCTATATATTGTTGCGTCAGCGAGTCACATGACTACTGTGACGCCACGTTTCTAGAACTATCCTGTACTTTGGCGAATGCTCTAGTATTTACTAGATATAGGGTAGTCGGGTATATAAAAGAGGGTGACAACGTGAATATAATGCAATGCGTGTGAGTAGATAGTGAGTAATTGAACTGCAGTCACGGGGTATTGTTGAAGTTAACTTTCGTTCGTTATAGTGTTGTTTTAGCGCGAATATTGAAATTAAGTGTATCGTAAAGTTCTATTCGGAAAGAATAAACCAGTTTTATTAAGTAAAGACTTGTGTCGTTAAAGTTTCGTCGGAACGAAGTAACGGAAAAATCAATTAACAAACGGAGACGTAACAATATATTTCATTATTTAATTTCAGTACATAGACTAACAACATTATTAGGTTATACTTTTGCTGCTATGCAACATGATATAAAAACCATTGTTGTAACGTAGCGTTACTAAAACGCACTGTTTTTCTATATATTAGTTGTTAATCTGATTTTCACCAATAATTATTCTATGAATACACTAAGAATTCATTTCATGAATTATCTTAATTTTGATTGGCTCTCAAAGGAATTTACCGATGTTTGACTGCCACGATTGCACTTTTCTGCCTCTTTGTTGGTCAAGCTTGATTTCGCAAAATTTATTTCAGTTAGCTATGAAATGTGAGGTTAGGGTAAACTATGGGGTGTTAGTACTTGCACTGTTATTTCTGATGGACTTTACGCTAGTTAAATTATAATGTATACTCAGAAACGACATTAAACTTGAACATAATTCTTAAGAAATTAACCAATAAAAATCGTCTAGATTTTTGACAATTTGGTTGTCAAAAGATATAAGCTATATCTTCTAACCTGATTCTATGATTAAACGTTGTTTCATAATTGATTTTTACTTATCTGTAGCAAAAAAAAAAAACAACGAAAAACCAACGAACGTTGAATGTGAGTAGTATATAACAACAATTTCATTGTCGAAAAATGCCAACAGATTGATAAACACTTACCTGACCCCAGTGGTCAGCAGTAAGTTTACGTGCTTGCAATGCTAGAATCCGGGGTTGAACTACCCTTGGTGTACAGAACACAGATAGCCCTTTGTGTAGCTTTGGGCTAAAACAAAAACATCAATGCTTAATGAAGTATTTAACAAAATGTTCCGACATAAGTAGTCGTTTAAATTAAATATTTACGTTATTTGCAACAATTTATTTTATTTGGAAGCATCACAATTATAATTATATTAACTTTCTTCCTATTAAACTCACTCAACAGTGACGAGTAATTGCTCAAATAAACCATCAATACTTAGAATCATTGTAATTATATTATATAGGGATTTAGTATGAGTTATTAATTTCATAACTGATTTTAATTGTACAGAAAATGAGGGGGAGCTTTATTAATATTAGAAGAAACCATTTTTGTTATAAGAATAAGAAATTCTCCTTTTGAGACGTTAAATACTAGAACGAGGTCGTCGTAATGCACAGTGCTCGCAAGGGCCTTATTCTTGTTGACAAATACCGAAGTTGGCCTAACGGAATTAATTTGAATAACTTACTTGTTCGAAGTAACTGTACGTATTGGCTTTAGACAGATCGAAATATAAACTTTTCATTGTACTTAAATGTTCCCCCTCACTTCTATAACAGTGTCTACTATGATAATAACGAGTTTCACGTAACTTCTATAACAGTGTCTACTATGATAATAACGAGTTTCACGAACTTGTATAACAGTGTCTACTATGATAATAACGAGTTTCACGAACTTGTATAACAGTGTCTACTATGATAATAACGAGTTTCACGAACTTCTATAACAGTGTCTACTATGATAATAACGAGTTTCACGAACTTCTATAACAGTGTCTACTATGATAATAACGAGTTTCACGAACTTCTATAACGGTGTCTACTACGATAATAACGAGTTTCACGAACTTCTATCAATTTGAATTCATCTTCTCATCCTCTGTGAAAAAAAAATTGTTTTGACTTCAAAAC
>NW_013673468.1:15722-20812 GCF_000517525.1 Limulus polyphemus
GTGTGTTCTGAATAATATAGTACTTACTAACGTCTTCAGGACTACGGTGTGTGTGTGTTCTGAATAATATAGTACTTTCTAACGTCTTCAGGACTACGGTGTGTGTGTGTTCTGAATAATATAGTACTTTCTAACGTCTTCAGGACTACGGTGTGTGTGTGTGTGTGTTCTGAATAATATAGTACTTACTAACGTCTTCAGGACTACGGTGTGTGTGTTCTGAATAATATAGTACTTTCTAACGTCTTCAGGACTACGGTGTGTGTGTGTGTGTGTTCTGAATAATATAGTACTTACTAACGTCTTCAGGACTACGGTGTGTCTATATTATTCAGAACACACACACACCGTAGTCCTGAAGACGTTAGTAAGTAACACACACACACACCGTACTATATTATTCAGGTCCTGAAGACGTTAGTAAGTAACACACACACCGTACTATATTATTCAGAGTCCTGAAGACGTTAGTAAGTATAAAATTTATGATTTAAAAAATCTTTCTGAACTTCATTTTTTATTTGCACGCGCAGAAATGAGATTGGCATCGTATTTGAAGTTTTCGCCTTAAACAGCTAAACTATTACCTATAAATACATTTGTTACAATGTAAGTATTTCATATTTAGTTATAAAATACCACTTTGTATAACCAAATAAATTATAACCGGCACCGATAAAGTGTTTGGTTGCATATTTCTGAATAAAATCACAGTTTCAATCAATATTTTGCCCATTCCTCTTTGAGTTAATGTCCCCACCACCAGTGGGTCAGCAGTAAGTTTACGTACTTACAACACAAATCCGGAGTTGGTGTCTCAGCGATGGACAATGCAGATAGCCAATTGTATAGTTTTGAAAACAAATTGAGTTTGTGTGACCACATGCTTCTACTAAAATGTAGTTTTGTGATTTTAAAAAAAAAGTTTCCTCTTATAATGGAGTATACAGTATTTAAGAATGATAAGATACCGCAATCCACTACTGGGTTCGCAGGCAACCTAATGATTCGCAGAAGTCCCACTGTATTGAACAAGGTTCTCCATTGTCTCAAATAACTTCTTTAGCTACCTAAAGGCAGCAGGGTACGCACCCGAAAATAAACTTCTTTAGTACATGAGCACGTATATGTACCACGTTTGATTCCGAATATGATGTGTCGGGTTTTGTTTTTTTACCTTTGTTACTGCTTACTTGTAAGAAGGTGGTTTTAAAGATGGCGCCCCAAGAATCTCTATACGTTAATTTGCCTTTGTTTTGTCACGTTGTTCTTTCGTTCGGCGGGTTCTTCTGGACTATTTTACAATAATGTTAAGCCTAGTACAATGGTTTCCAAACTCTGTGTTACAGCAAGTTGCTGGGAGTGTCGCGAAAGTTTCACCAAACCAAGAATAATTAAAAAAAAACTACAAAAAAATATTATTGCATGTGGCAGCAAAGGTGCCACGCAAATCAAGGTAAGTGGGTTAGGGTTTCGCCAGAGAAATAAGTTTGAAGACCTCTGGTCTAATCCTAGTAACAATTTTTCGTTTTTATCGTTGCCGACAGTCATGATCACTTATAGGCCTAACTTTGAATAGTAAACTTCACAACACAAATTTCGAAACTACTGAACGCTTAAATCGCTAACATTTAACAATTGTCTTTAACAAACGCCAAGTTGGTGATTTTGGTTAAAGAAACGCTAACTTAAACAACCAATTAATTACACAGGCCTGCGAAATTAAACTTCATAAAAGTTCTTTTGGTTTTGATAACGAGTTTACCATAATTCAGCTACGCAGATATTGGAAATAATATTAATTTTATTTTATCACTTAAAGATGTTTTACAAACCGGGAAGAAAAAGCTTACATCAAATTATTATTTCATTTACCACAATAAACATTTGTTACGTATCTGATCGTTTGTTAATTTCCGGTATAAATTCTTTCCGAGGAACTTCAGCGATACAAGTCCTTTCTTAATTAAAACTAGTTTATTCTTTCTTGATACAACTTTGTAATACACAGAATTTCCACAGTCATTTTAAACTCAACAACCTTTATAACACACGCTTTAAATAACAGTGATTCACACACTTTACTTACGGTGTCTACTGTTCGCTTGACACAATTATCTATATCTTCAATCTATCTGCATATCTATCTTTTCTTTTCTTTGCCGGGCTTATGTACTAAAAAAGAGGGCGTCCCAAACAAATTAGGAAATTCACGATCATTCGAGAAACTCCTCGCACATGCCACCAGCGCCAATGCGCCAGCAGCATCATGTGACTTCCGCTGTCGTAACACATTTTTATTATTATGTTTGTTAACAAACTGAAGAAATGGGAAGAACATTGACGTCAAACGAATATGCATCCTGATTTTGTGTGTGTGTGAAATCTACGTCTTTTAATCTCAAAACTACGTGTTATGGCCTTTCTTTTGTATATTGCGTTATAACCTTTTGTGAAAAATCTATGTGGTGGAGAAAAATAGATATCATTTTCGGATTCAGCGTACAGAAATTACTGTAGAACATGTAAAAATGTCAAGACTATAAAACCATCGCAGTCCTGTGTTATCAACGACTAACAATCACTTTAAAATATTACTGGATTATTTTATTCTTGTATTTACATTTAACTCATTTCTACAAAGTACAGGAAGTTTCTGGACTTCGGGATTACTTTTTCATACAACAGATTTATTTTCCTGTTTACTGAAATCTTGTATTTTTTTTTCTTTCTCTTATTCAGCCATTACTAGGCCTTGCTTTCCGTTAAAGAAATAATTATCGTAGTAAATCATAATTTAGATTGTACAGATTTCTTGTATATGATTTGTCAGTATGAAAATATCGTGAAACGTTTTCACTCAATTGTAGAAATAGAAATTAAATGTATTTGTATATAATTATTTATATTAGTTAAAAGATGATGATTTTTGTAATGAGAATTTTCTATTTCGGTAAAACGTGTTCTTAATTGTTAAAAAAAATTAAAATGGTGGTTTCATTTAAGGCTTAACATTTTAACGAATAAACCACCAACCGTTAATTATATTTTATTAAATGTAACGTGACCCGGAAATTTGCGTGACTGTTCAGGAACGAGTTATGTATACGGAAAATAGTATTAAAATATAAAGTTGTAATGTCATAGTTTGGTCTATCATTAATTATATAATTGACAAGAAAATAATCTAACGCATCTGGTTCAAGGCTAAAATGCGTCAGTTTTAAATGACGTTTTATTTATTATGTTAATAAGAAACCTTCGGTGTGTAATATAATTACCACCAACAAATATTCATATTCAGTACAGAAAAGAATCTGTTACTTCACGACCTTTCATGGTTAACTTGTAGGTTTACGTGTAAGTTATAAATCCGGTTTTTATAAGTCACTTTGGTGATTTCGTAATTACATGACTTGAACCGTGTGTGTGTTTGTGTACGGCAGTTAATACATCTTAGTCACTATGAAATTCGCTTTTCATTATTTTTAATGAAATATAAACGTGATGATATTTATGGACTTTAAAAGCTAGGTAATAAAGTGTTTTTTGTACGTTAAGATGGAAGGAAAATAAGACGTAGGGGAAATTCGTAAGCTTTTCAACCTTCTAAGCCTTTTTTTTTATCATGACCGCAGTCACCTCTCTTAGTGTTAATCAATAATTACCTGTCAGCAAAAATTGCTTGACTTTTTTTAATGATATTTTTGTAACTTGAAGATATAACTTGTGAAACGTCAGATGTCCTTGTTTAGTATTAGTACTAGCAGTCCTGCACAAAGAACAAGTTGAGGTGGCGCGAAGGTCGACGATATTTGTTTATAATGAATTCCAGTTTCAAGATATAGAATGGTGTCATCAAGATAAACACGTTGTATAAGATTTATAAGGATGAGAAATGTCGAGATAAATTTTAAACTGAAATAGGAGATTGTTTTCGGTGTAGGCACGATAATCTGATATCAACATTCTAACAAAACCTGTTTCGTTCGGCACGGTATTAACTTTGTAGAACGGATGGCAACTGCCTGTAGTAGAAACACAAGTGTAGAGGTCGGAAGACTTTCGAAACGTCGTCCTCTACACTTGTGTCTCTACAACAGACAGTTGCCATCCGTTCCAAAAGTTTCATCTTGAATACTCTGCCTAAACAATCTATCAATGGAAGAAATCTGAGTTCGGCAGTGTTAGTCAACAGTGTACTAGCCTGGTGGTTAGTCAACAGTGTACTTGCCTGGTGCTGCTAATACGGTTCGGGAACTAGCAAGACCAAACTTAGCAGGCGGACGTTGTGTGCCTCCCCACCACCACCGCGGGAGGTCAAAACACCAGAGGAAAGTCCCTCAGATATTATGAGGAGGAAAGAGTCTCGTATTAGGTATTTAGGGTCGCTGAAGACCCCGAATCTGGTATCGGATCTTGTGTTCCCGCTCCTCCTCCTCAGGATCCTGAGGTGCGGTTTAAACTGTTCGCAAGCTAACGTGGCAGACGTGATCAAATACCCTAAGCAATTGTGCCAGTGTTTCAACTTAAGTAACTACAGAAGCAAGTGGGTACAATGGATCAGTGTGTGTATTTTATGTTGAAGACAGTAACCATTACTTACAATAACAAGTAGAAAACTTTTCAATAAATGTAGGGATGGTTAATATCAATCCTTGAAAAACAATGCAAACAAGATAGTAGAGATGACACTAGATAATAGCACAGCCACACAGTGTAGTAGAATGTTAACACACAAAAACAGAATAAATTAAACTCACTTGTGATTGAATAGTTATATTAGCTGTAAGTTAATTCTTGCCTGTGCTATTATGTGGGAATGATGCAAATGACATCCCCACTATCTTGTTTTCATTGTTTTTCAAGGATTCATATCGACCATCCCTACATTTACTTCCTTTCTTCTTTCGTTAATGCAGTGTTTCAATAAACGTGAGAAGGTCGTATTTACAACCAAGTTCTAATAACAACGAGGTTACGACTGTAATATTTATTGTTTATCTATTACTGGCTGGTAATTCCAGTTTCATCGTATACTTAAGCTTTTTAAAGGAAAACCAAATTTATGTAAGAAAGCTTACTTCAAG
>NW_013673468.1:21736-24537 GCF_000517525.1 Limulus polyphemus
AGTGTTGGCGTGAACTGTCTGTGGAGTTAGTTTTGTGTGTGTTGGCGTGAACTGTCTGTGGAGTTAGTTTTGTGTGTGTTGGCGTGAACTGTCTGTGGAGTTAGTTTTGTGTGTGTTGGCACGTGTATTATTGTCTTTAGAAACAAATATTTATCAATCTTTTATTTCAGTTACAATCTCTGCTTCTGAGGGAGAAACATTCAAAGGGTTTTTTCTACAAGCTCGGTTAAAAAGTAACCCGTCAACCATTGTTAACGGAGAGTTTTCTGCTGGGAACGAGAGTCTCCTCGTCAAATGCAAGTTGGCAAAGGTCTGTTTGTTTCTCATTTCGTAATGAATTTCGTGATACGAATTTTATTTCAGTGTATTCATGTATTAAAAACTTGATATATTTTAATACCGAATTTCTCTGACGTGAAAGATAACGCCAGGTGGTGTTTACTTGTTTTTTTAACTGACCTTTTGGAACGGAATTTGTTAACTTTTAAAAATCAGAACCGATCTATTGCTGTTTATCTTGAAATCGTTGAATGAAGTTTCTAACAGTGGGAAATTTGAAGTGCGCATGTATTCACGCATGTGCACTAGTAATATATCAACCCTATGTGTTTGTTATATTGTATTCTTTAAAGATCATACACGTGCACTCGTAATATTTAATATAAATGATTAAGCGTAAAATTTTGAATGTTTCGATTATGATTTTAAAATGTATTTAGACTGGATATTTAAAGACTTTAGTGCCTCACCATGACCTTGTAGCCTAAGTTATCACGTCTGATCGTATTCTACGCATGCATCTTGACAACTAAAATCATCTACGAGTGAAAAGTTTGCGATTATCCCTAAACGAAAAAATCCCCGAAATGGAAATTAAAGCGGAACTAGAAGACCTAGCTAGAAAGATTTTCATTCACGAACATTAGAAACTTAATCCACCATCTGAAAATCAAGACAATAGTTCACGTAACACTCGTTCCTCTTAGTCACGTGACATTTTCCTCCTCGTTAATTTTCTCAATCTTCTAAAATTACTGAGAATTCTTTCATCACTTTCCATCCTACCTCAAGTCTTCCAGTTTCTCCTCGAAAGTCACTAACACCAGAAGAAATTAAATCTCTAAACAATGGTCAAGATATTATCTTACTAAGATCAGATAAAGGCAATTCTGTTGTTGTCACAGATCGCTATAGAGAATTCGGTAACATGAACACTATTTTAAGTGACTCGGCTCAGTTTGTGAAATTAGATACTGATTTAACATTCAAGAAAGAACATAAACTAAATTACTTTTCTAGTACAGTTTGACAAACTTTTCAATGACTTGTTGAATTTCTTACGACCTTCAGATTCTTGTACACTATAAATATATAGCCTACTATAAATCAAATGCTCTTCTGCTCCTATACTGCATTGAAAACTTACAACTATATTCTCTAAAAATTCCTGGATATTTGCCCATATATAACTAAAGTTTTTATTTTGTTCAAAACTCTGAATCTTTCATCACAAAACTAAAAGATTCCGACCCGATTGCCTCTATAGTCAACTTTTACGTAAAAAGTCATTCACACAAGTGTTTATTGAAGGAGTTATTTGTGCTCTGGAATGTTTTCAAAATGACTCCAACCCTAGGTCCTAATTAGATGTTTCCATCATCAAATAATCTAATTTTTGCATTTATTTTACAAATTTTCTATTTAAAAATATACATTCTGACCAGGTCAATGGTCTAAACATGTGAAATCATTATTTAAGCATGGCCAGAACTGAGTAACTTATTTCCACTTCACTCCATCCTCCGGTGTTTTGAATTCATTATGTAGATGACATTTTATCAGCTTTTAAGGAACGTGATTATATCGATATTTGCATGTCAGACTTTAATATACTCCACCCTAACATCATATTTATAGTTGAAACTGAAGTCAGTGGAGTTCATATTCAAAATACATTAGGGATCAACAAGAACCTCTTTCAAAGAGATAAAATATTTGCTTATGTCACCAGATGTTGTTTTTTTTCAACAGAGACAAATGTGTTAAAATCGGAACTTATCCTCACAATCATAAATTAAACAATGTCATCCCTAAAAAACAAATCACCACCTGAAGATAGTCAACGATAAGCTCTCCTTATTAAAACAACAACAAACAAACCTAGCATTCACCAGAAGTTAGGCGTAAATTATATTTATTTTAATTTTCTCCTATTTAACACATGTATTTTATTTGTTTTTACTTTGTTGCCTAGCGATGGAGTATCCCTTTTGATGCTATAAAACGTAAACGTCTTGTTTCATCATTCAATTGTATCCACCTGACGATGGTAGATAAATCTAGCGAAACGTATTTTTTTTTCAAAACTAAAAAGGTTTTAGAAACATGTTACTAATTTCATCCGTAAACAAAACTTTACTAAACATCTTGTTCTATAGCATAGTCTCCATTGTAAAAGGCGCCATAGTGAGGCTCTAGTGTCCAAACTGCACTAATCATCCACGCATGCTCTCCATGATCTACTTACTGTACGAGGTTGATGGTTCAATGTGTATGTCGTTGAGGCATCTTGTGTACTTGTGACTTTTGATGTTTTTTCCAGATGGAGAGCCTTGTTGATTATGTTTCAAATTGTTTCTTGGCATACATACAGTTTTTTGCTACAAACTTTTGTGTTAGTAGGTTCTCACCTGTTACACCTGCACTTTGTTAACCATAATAGGAGGTACAAGTTGTTTCGACTCTTTCTGGATGACTAATTAATCCATATTCCTTTGTTTTCCAATGCCATTAAGTACGAG